>NW_016820098.1:2051472-2072928 GCF_001698545.2 Rhinopithecus bieti | reverse complement strand
CTTCATTTTTAGTACCTTGTGGTTTTGATGACAGCTCAATGTTCTCATGCTGGGCTGCACAGTAAAGAGCTGCTATAACAAAGTACCACAAACAAGGTGCTTAAAACCACAAATTTATTCTCTCCCAGTTCTGGAGGTAAGGAGTCTGAAATCAAGGTATCGGCAGGGCCATGCTACCCCTGGAGGCTCTAGGGCAGAACCTTTCTTTGCCTCTTCTGCTTCTGAGGACTCCGGGCTTCCTTGGCTTGTGGCTGCATCACTGTAATCTCTGCCTCTGTCTTCACATGGCCTCCTCCTCCTCTGTGTCCAGGCCTTCTCCTCTTCCGTCTCTTCATAGGATTATGGGCCCACCCAGGTAATTCAGGATAGCCTCATCTCAAGATCCTTAATTATATCTGCAAAGACCCTTTCTCCAAATAAGGTCACATGTGCAGATTCCAGGCCATGGACATATCGTTTGGGGACCACCATTGAACTCACTTCGTATTCCACCGAAGGTGGAGGATGGCTCTAAAGCCTCTGGGTTTGAATAATTTCCCCAGGCTCATATAGTGAGCTATTCCAGGGATCTACTCAATCTGGCCCTGCCCTGCCTCCCACCATCCCACTCCCCTGACCGCCCAGGTCATTTTCATGCATGCTGAGCACTGACTGGGGCGTTCTTCAGCATCTCGAGGCCTACCCACAGGGGTGCTCTGCTGCCCACCCCATGCCAGTTTTCCCAGACCAGGGCCCTGTGAGTCCCCAGGAGTACCCGGCCCCCTCAATGTACTTTCCTGCTCTCTATGAACCCGGCTGAGGCCTGAGGGCTCTGCCTTGCATGTTGACCTCATACCATGAGAATCCGACTGCAGCCTCACTGGGGCTCTGAGATTCAACCAACTCCACCAGTTTCAGTCCTTTTGAAAGTTCTTGGCACCTAAGGTGTACCCCTGACACGTGTGCGTATACACACACACACACACACCCTTCAGTGCCTCTCCAGGTGGACAGCAGTACCATTTGCCTACAGATATTCTGAAAAGATTATATTAGATTGAACTTTTAGAACTTAGCTCCTATTTTCCTATGAAGTTGCAATAGGTTAGAGATGACCTACCTTTCGTTTTTCATTACTTTCCTCATAATTTAAGTGTTTCTATGCAACTCTAAGTTGTAAACATTAAAGTGACTAACTACGATTAAAGGAAGCCTTATTAGAGAGTCAAGTGATTACTGGACCCCTTGCTTATTTATCTGTTTGACAGTATTGCCTATGAGCAGGGTTGCCTGCCTTCTAAGTATAAAAGAATGCTGGTTTTATTTTATCACGAGTAGCACACAGCGTCTAGAGGAAGCCAGTCAATATCCACATTTTGAAAATTCGTTTTTGGCTAAGTTGCTATGGAAACTCCTCCCCTCCCCATTGCGCCCTTCTGGCTTCATCTGTCCCTTCACCTGGGGTCCCCAAAGCACATCAGGTATGGGGAACACTGAACCCCCAGCACACCACTAGGGCTCTGTGATCTTGGACTAGACACACAGGACCCACTTACTCCTCAGGCACAGGAGGACCCCACCTAGGGCCCACCACACTCTTAGGAGCCCATAAAAATGTTATTTTTTTAATTACAAATATATATATATATATAACTTAGGTCTCAGAAAATGTTTTAATACATATCAACGTATTTGTCTTTATACCAATGCAGTCAAAAAATAGAACTGGTAATATTTTTGATGGAGGAAGGGCCGGGAAGATCGGAGTGCATGTAGACACACCTTCTCTCTGAGCCTGGTTCCTCAGGGGGATGGTGAGTGTGATCGTTTTTAGTCCCTGAGGCTGTTGTAAGGATTCAAGGAGCAAAAAATTGGATGCATGGTAGGTGCTCAATAAATGCTGCTTCTCTCATATCCTCTATCCCTTTCTGAGCTCCAAAGAAACACTCCCATGCCCCACCCTATGAGTTAGGCATTCTTTCCATTTAGGTGATAAGGAAGTGGAGGCTGTGAGACAGAAAGTCCAGATTCATCCCTCTGTGTTCTACCCTGTCAGACATGGAGGTCCTTATATAAGAAATATTTTTGACTGGGTGAGGTGGCTCACGCCTGTAATCCCTACACTTTGGGAGGCTGAGGTGGATGGATCATCTGAGGTCAGGAGTGTGAGACCAACCTGGCCAACATGGAGAAACCCTGTTTCTACTAAAAATACAAAAATTAGCCAGGCATGGGGTGGGTGCCTGTAATCCCAGCTATTCGGAAGGCTGAGGCAGGAGAGTTGCTTGAACTCAAGAGGTGGAGGTTGCAGTGAGCCCAGATCGCGCCATTGCACTACAGCCTGGGCTACAAGAGTGAAACTCTGTCCTCCACCAAAACAAAATGAAAGAAAGAGAGAAAGAGAGAAAGAGAGAGAGAGAAAGAAAGAAAGAAAGAAAGAAAGAAAGAAAGAAAGAAAGAAAGAAAGAAAGAAAGAAAAGAAATAATTTTAGGCTTGAGGATTGCCTGAACCTGGAAGGTCAAGGTTGCAGTGAGTCGTGAACATGCCATTGTGCTCTACCCTGGGTGAGAGAGTGAGACCCTGTAAGGAAGGAAGGAAGGAGGAGGGAAGGAGGGAAGGAGGGAAGAAAGGGAAAGAAAGAAGGAAAGAAAGAAGGAAAGAAAGAAAGAAAGGAAGAAAGAAAGAAAGAAAGAAGGAAAGAAAGAAAGAAAGAAAGAAGGAAAGAAAGAAGGGAGGGAGGGAAGGAAGGAGGAGGGAAGGAGGGAAGGAGGGAAGAAAGGGAAAGAAAGAAAGAGAAAGAAAGAAAGAAAGAGGGAAAGGAAGAAAGAAAGGAAGGAAGAAAGAAGGAAAGAAAGGAGGGAGGGAGGGAGGGAGGGAAGGAAGGAAGGAAGGAAGGGAGGAAGGAAGGAAGGAAGGAAGGGAGGAAGGAAGGGAGAAAAGAAACATTTTGTATCACCTTCCTCCCCCATTTTACTAGGTTGAAATAAAATTAAGAGATAATAACCTAACTATATGCCTAATTTCAAAAAATCGACACAATGGCCTAGAGAAGAAATAAAAAGATAGTAACTTCCAACAAAATCATATGTATTTCAGTAGATGGAAGTGGAGGCCCGATTTTGCCAGAAGCCAACAGGAAGTAGGCAAACACTTGGCCCCCTACATGGAACCCCACAAATGGAGCGGCTGCACATGTTAACCTCCAGTTTCTCTGACATAGTGAACAACTCCCAACAAAGCTCTGAATAAAACTAGGCCTAGTCTTTTCCCCAGTTTGCATGGTACTTGCATTGCTGAAAAATTCCGTGTAAATTAAACCATGTGAAAAATACTTTGTTTACATACCAAACTGAATTAGCTTTTATGTTCAGAAGTTTTTCAGCAGGTGGTTCACGTACATAAAATTTCAGTGGGACATTCCAGAGTCATGCAGGAGAAGGGACAGTTTTGCCTGGCAGGACTGTCCTGCACGTTGCAGGGTGTCCAGCAGCCCTGGTCCGGTGAAAAGCCAGTAGTGCTCAACATCATTAGGCCAGCCACGAGCAGCCCTGAAGAGCACTGTGGACTGAGCCCACAGGGAAGCAGACGCTGGAAACACCCCTTCCGGTACAGAGGATGGAGTGAGAAACTGTAGAGCTGCCAAAGGGGGCAGCTCTGAGGCTGCTATAAATGTCTCTAAATTTTTTTCTAAGCTCCATTTCTAAGAGTATTTCTTACCATTAAACCAACTACAGATCTTGATCTTCTGATGGAAATCTTGATGCCTATTAGCTGGTTGCACTGGTGAATGCTAAATGAGTTTTAGATTTTAATCCTGTAACATTCAGTCCTCTGAAGACCTGTTTGGTACCGAGACCTTATATGCGGAAATTTACCTACATGCAAATGGACACATCTGCTGATGCCACATGCAAAGCAACCCTTCAGACACTCAGAATCAGCAGATCCTTGCCCTGGGGAAATGCTGTCCGATTGCTCTCTAAGCCAAAGCGTCTTCTGGTACTTTCTCATGAGATCCCTGGTTTGTTTATTGTGCTTTCCTATGTGCGACTAACCTCACATTTGCATAGCTGATTACCTACATTTCCAGTGGGCTTATATTCCTCTGGGGTTTTGAAGAGCCCTTAGAATTTGTCCTCTTTGGAGCAAGATTTTCAGGCCACGAGCAACCGGGAGCTCCCAAACTCGCCACTAGGGGACTGCTTTTCCCTGGCCCTGCTCAGCGGCAGGTGTCGGAAGTTGTGAGTGGGGAGGCGCTGGCTCGTTCCTGCTGGGATTTGTATCAGGGCAATCAAGGTCTTTCCTGCCCTGGCCCTGCCACGCTCTGGACTCCCACTCCCTTCTGTACACTGCCTCCCAGAATCCTATCTACACAGACCTGAAAAATAAAAGCAATAAAACGCTTTGTTTTGTTCACTCTAATCTTTCTGCTGCTTTTCTGTCTGACAGAAGCTTTCTCCTGCTTCCAGGCCTCAGAGAAGCCGTGCTGGCCCCAATCAGGTAATACTCTATCGCATAGCGCAGCATCTAATATACAGCCAGAAGTGGGATGGGTTCTCCACTTCTGTCTGCCTTCCTTTGGGATCAGGAATAGCAGCTGCTTACAAGTGGTCCCTTAGCACCCTGGGCATGAGGTCCACCGATGCACTTACTTTGCTCCACCACAGTGGTCCCTTTGTCACTGGCCAGGCTAGGAGCTTCTGGAGACTGAGACCATGCTTTTGTTTGTTTTTCTAGTTTTGTGGCTCCTATCTTTAGCAAATCACTGCACAGGTAATATGCACTCAACTACAGTTGATTGAAATAATAAATTACCACTTTCAGAGCTAAAAGATAGATCACCTACTCTATGGATCATCACAGGCCCAGAGAAGCATAATAGCTTGGCTAAACTAAACCAGCAAGTTGTGGTTAGGACTAAATCAAGTTCAGTGAGTAAATACATTGTTTCAGACCCTTGGTTTTTAAAAATGTAGCCCTCTGCACAAGAACTTTTTTCCCCCATGAGAAACACCGCAATCCAGTAAGAACTAGTGCTCCAATGATGTTGCAGCCGACTGATACAGTTTTGATATGTGTCCCCACTCCTCATCTCGTACTGAAATGTAATCTCCAGTGTTGGAGGTGGGGTATGGTGCAAGGTGATTGGATCATGCGGGTGAATTTCTCATGAAAGGTTTAGCACCATCCCCCTTGGTACTATCCTCTCAATAGTGAGCGAGATCTCTTGAGGTATGGTCGTTTAAAAGTGTGTAGTGCCTCTGGCCTTGCTCTCCTGCTCCCGCTTTTGCCATGTGAAGTGCCTGCTTCCGCTTTTGTCTTCTGCCATGAGTAAAAGCTCCATGAGGACTCCCAAGAAGCAGATGCCACCATGCTTCCTGTACAGGCTGCAGAACCATGAGCCAACTAAACCTCTTTACTTATAAATTATCCAGTTTCAGATATTTATAGCAATTCAAGAACAGACTAATACACCAACCCTCAGCAAAGGTTTACTGAATGAATCAAGGAATTGATAGAACAATGAATGAATGAATGACTTATCTGTTTGTATTAAACTCTTTAATATGAAGAAGACACACACAGAAAAGCACACAAGTTATAAGTAAACAGCACAAAATTCCCACAAAATGAACACACTTAACGACCACCCATGTCTGGGCAGGTGCAGTGGCTCACACCTGCAATCCCAGCACTTTGGGAGGCCAAGCCGGGCAGAACACTTGAGGTGAGGGGTTCGAGACCAGCCTGGCCAACATGGTGAATCCCAGTCTTTACTAAAAATACAAAAATTAGCCGGATGTGGTGGCGTGAGCCTGTAATCCCAGCTACTTGGGAGGCTGAGGCAGGAGAATTGCTTGAACCCCGGAGGTGGAGGCTGCAGTGAGTGAATATGGCACCACTTGCTCTCCAGCCTGGGTGACTGAGCAAGATTCCATCTCAAAAAACAGACTAACTAACTACCAGCCATGCCAATAAATGAAACAATACGAGCACCCCAAAGCCCACTTCACACCCTTGCCCAGTTACTGCCTATTCCATCCTCTCCACAAGCAACCACTTTCCCAACTTTTATCATAGATATGTTTTGTCTGTTTTTGATCTTTATGTAAATGGCATAATACAGTATGATTTCTTTATGTTTGGCTTTATTTTTTTGGCTTAACATCATGTTTAGGAGATTCATGTATATTATGTATATTAGCTGTGGTTTGTTCATTTCATTGCTAAGTAGAATTCTACTGTATGATTACACCGTGGTTTATCCATTCTTCTACTGATAGATATCTGGATTCTTTCTGGTTTGGGGTTATTATAAATAATACTGCCTGTGAACATTCTTGTCCAAAGATTTGGACATGGACATATAATTTGCACTTGAACAGTATATTTCTCCCAAGAATATTCATGGGCATAGATTTGCTGTCACAGGGTATGTATGTGTCTAACTGTAGTAGATAATGCCAATCTATTTTCCAAAGTTGTTGTATCAGTTGGCATGCTCACCAGAGCGTGTGAACATTCCCATTGGGTCGCATCTTCACCAGCGTTTGGTATTGCCAGTCATTTTAACTTCAGTGATTCTAAGGAGTGTGAGTCATAACCATTGTGGTTTAACCGTTTTTCCTTGATTACTAATCAACCTGTTTACTGACCATTTGAATATCCTTATTTTTGGAAGTTCCTGTCCAAATCTCTTGCCTATTTTTCTATTGGTTGTCTGTTTTTTGTTTTAATTGATTTCTAGGAACTCTTTATATAATTTAGGCACTGTCTCTTTGTTGCTTACATATGTCGTATCATTTGTTACTTAGTCATTTGCCCTTTTCACTCTTCTATGTTGTCTTTATGAAAAAAAATTCACATAAAAAAATAGAGGAAACTAGCATAATAAACCCACAGATTTCTATCACCCAGTTTCAACTGAAGCCAGTCTTATTATTAACCCATTTCCTACCCTCTTTCCCATCCCCACTCCCACAACTGCAAAATATTTTGTAGCAAAATATGGTATCCTAGATACCATATTCTTTTATGTGTGAATATTTTAGTATACATCACAAGGATGTAAGGACTCTTAAAATATAACAACAATACCATTATCAAACCTAAAATTATTAACAAGAATTCCAGCCAGGTGTGATGGCTCACGCCTGTAATCCCAGCACTTTGGGAGGCTGAGGCAGGTGGATCATCTGAAGTCAGGAGTTTGAGACCAGCCTGGTCAATATGGTGAAACTTTGTCTCTATTAAAAATACAAAAATTAACTGGGTATAGTGGTGCACACCTGTAATTCCAGCTTCTCAGGAGGCTGAGGCATAAGAATCACTTGAGCCCAGGAGGCGGAGGTGCAGTCAGCCAAGATCGTGTCACTGCAGCCTGGGCAACAGAGTGAGACTCTGTCTTAGAAAACAAAAAGAAAAATTTCATAGTATCTATCAATGAATGCCAGTTCGTTTTCATAATTACTTGATCACAGTTTTTTTTCCCCCTCTGTACATGATTATTTTGCTTCAGAATAAAGAATTTTCTTTCCTTTTCTTATTGCACTGAATAGTTCTTCCAGTGCCATGTTGAATAGAAGCGGTGAATGTGAGTAGCCTTTAGTATTCAGTTTTTATCTTCACTATTGGCTTTTTAAAAAGTGATTGCTTTAGGACTTACAAAATGTATCTTGAACTTTGTTTTCTGTGTTTTAGTTTGGATAAGTTTACATTTTTATGTCTTCAAGTTCAGGATATTTTCTTCTACAATTTCTAATATGTTATTAATCCCATCCAATAAAATTTCATTTTAGATACTGTAATTTTATTTCTAGAGTTTCCATTTATGTTATAAATATCTTCCATTTTTGTCCTTATTATGTTTATGGTATTCTTTATACCTTCAAGTATATAAAACATATTTAAATAGCTATTTTAATATTCTTATCTGCTAAATTTATCATCTCTCTCATTTCTGGGTCTGTTTCTATTCACTAGTTTCCTCTTGCATGTGGGTCACAGTTTTTGGCTTCTTTATAGGTCTACTGATTTATTATTGGATGATGGATGCTGTGAATCCTGTTGTGGATAGATAGATATTGTTATTTAAAGAGTGTTGAGCTTTGTTAGGGCAGGCAGTTAAATTCATTGTGGATCTCTTTGATACTTTAGTAAGTTATGTTGAACTCTGTTCTTGGGGATCAGTATCTAGAACAGTCTTCATAGCAGTTTTAGCCGCACTTCTAAAGTAGGAATCTTCTGCAGTCTACAGAATGGTGCATATATTCAAGAAGACTTTTCCACTCTGGTTGGCAGGAGCTTGAACATTCCCTGGCCCAATGTGAGCTCTGGGAATTACAGACAGAGTGGCGCACGCGTGTAGTCACATCTGCTCAGGAGGCTGAGGCACAAGAATTACTTGAATCCCGGAGGCAGAGGTTGCAGTGAGCTGAGATCAATCGTACCACCACATTCCACCCTGGGCAACACAGTGAGACCCTGTCTCAAAAAAAAAAAGTACCACTCTGATGTGGGACAGGGTTTCACCATATTGGTCAGGCTGGTCTTGAACTCCTAGTCTCACATGATCCACCTGCCTTGGCCTCCCAAAGTGTTGGGATTACAGGCATGAGGCACCAAGCCTGGCCCAGAGTGGTACCTTTTTCTTACAATTTGTTAACCTATATTGACATACTTACACCCAAAGTCCATACTTTATCTTAAAGCTCACTCTAGGTGTTGTACATTCCATGGGTTTGGACAAATGTTCAATGGCGTGTATCCACCATTATGGTATCATAGAGAGTTGTTTCACTGCCCTATAGATCCTCTGTGCTCTGCCTCTTGCTCCTTCTCCCCACAACCTCCCAACCCCTGGTAACCACTGATCTTTTTACTGTTTCCATAGTTTGGCCTTTTCCAGAATGTCATATCGTTGGGATAATGGAAGTTTTTCAGATTGACTTCTTTCACTTAGTAATACGCATTTAAGTTTTCTCTGTATCTTTTCATGGCTTGATGGTTAATTTTCTTTTTTTGAGATGGAGTCTCGCTCTGTTGCCCAGGCTGGAGTACAGTGGTACGATCTTGGCTCACTGCAAGCTCTGCCTCCCTGGTTCACGCCATTCTCCTGCCTCAGCCTCCCTAGTAGCTGGGACTACAGGCACCTGCCACAAGGCTTATTTCTTTTTAGTGATAATAGTCCATTGTTTGGATGTACTACAGTTTATCCATTTACCTATTAACATCTTGTTTGCTTCCAAGTTTGGGCAATTACAATTAAAGCTCCTATAAACACCCATGTGCAGGTGTTGTTTTGTTTTTTTATTGTTATTTTTAGAGACAGGATCTCACTTTGTTGACCAGGCTGGTGTGCAGCGGCTATGCACAGGTGTGATCAGAGCTACAGCCTCAAACTCCTGGGCTCAAGTGATCCTCCTGCCTCAGCCTCTGAGTAGCTGGGGTTGTGGCACATGTCACTGTGACTGGCTCATGCGCTACATTTTATGTGGATGTAAGTTTTCAACTCCTCTGGGTAAATACCAAGGAGTGCAGTGGCTGGATTATATGGTAAGGGTATGTTTAGTTTTGTAAGAAACGGCCAAATTGTCTTCCAAATTGGTTGTATCATTTTGCATAATCAGTAGCAAGGAATAAGAGTTCCTGTTGCTCTACACCTTCACCAGCATTTGGTGTTGTCAGCGTTCTGGATTTGGAGCATTTTGTTGTACAAGTTATCAATACTTGCCTTACGGTTTTGGGTCTTGTATTTCACTGTGCCACTCAGATTGTATTTTATTTTTCACTTTTATAGTTTTTTTTTTAAATGTTGAAATCTCTGTCTGTTCTATTTGGGATTTATTTTTATATGAGCAGTAGGACAGGAATCAGGCTTTATGTTTTTTCCAAGGAGCTGGTCAGTTTCCCCACAATTTCTTGAATAATCTAGCTTCTCCAACTAGTTTGGAATGCTACTTTTATAAGATAATAAATAAGCATAAGTGAGTTTATTTGTGGATTCCCTTTTCTGTTCATTGAATCTCTGATTATTTCCTCTCCAGAAGAAAATGGGACCTTATTCATTTATAGGCTTTAATATCTGTTAGAGTCTCTGTCACTACTCAGAAGTTTTCTTTGCATTCATTCCTTTTATTTCCAGTATCATTCTTTAAAATTCCTACTATTAAAAAATACTATTTTATTGAGGTAACATAAAATGTACAAACTAATTTAGAAATAGTTGACTTTATATTACTGTTTTCTTTTCCAAGAATAAGATAAACTTTCTGTTACATTATGCAGTCATTTAAAATTTTCTGTGTATATGTTTTCTACATTTCTTATACATTACCTATTTTTTTTTTTACTTGCTGTGGTGTATAAGGTAGTTCTTGTATTATATTTCCCATCTGGTTATTGTCTGTTTATATTAAAACTATTGTGTACTTTAATTTAATAAAATAACCACTTTTTGATGCTTTCTTTAGTTCCAAAATTGGGGGCTGATCATCCTGAGCTATCTAAAAATACAATTGCAGTCTTAATACACCATGATCATTTTGCCTTGTTTCCAATTTTCATATCTCTTCTTTCCCTAACTGTATTGGATGGTGCTTCTAGAACTCTGGGAGATGGCAGTAGGAGCCTGCGTACTCAGTCTTGCTTTTTGTTGTTGTTTTGCTCCAGTCTTCAGCACTGTGACCAAGTCTTGCTCAGATTCTAACGTCTTTCTCTTTGGTGTGTGGGAAGATCTGTGGTTGAGTCAAGGTCAGAGCTTCTTTGCCTTGTTTCTAGGCCATTCAGAGAAATTACACCTTAAGGTAAAGGGAGTTCTCCACAGGGATCAGTCACCTCCCTGGAGTTATGCCCCAGGGTTTGAGTCCCTGGAGCGATGCGTGATGTGAAAAGAGTAGCTGCCTGAGACGGAATGTGGGTATTCCTGTTCTCCCATCCAGGCAGTTTCCCACCCAGTTATATCATTGCCAAAGACACATTTTTTATGTATTAACTATAACTCATTTGCCATTTGTACCTTACATTTGTGCTTACCCAAATAGTCTGTTTTTCTAATTATAATTTAGGTTTTTAAAATTCTGGCAACAAATTATGTACTTCTATAAACACCCGGTCCCTGGTATAAAGTCTTGCACTCAGTAGATTCTCAATCAATGATTAACTGAACTTAATTATGTGAGGCACTTCGAAATGAGGAAAGTACACTTCATATAAGACATAAGTTCTTAGTAATGATGAGGACAGTCATCTTAGTCATCTCTCAGTGCTGTTTCCAGATCAAAGAGATAATGGATGGAAGAAAACTTGGAATATTTGTAACATTGCTAAGGCTGACTTTCCATTCCACATACTATAACGTAATGAAATGATGATTATTGTTTGTTTTCTTAACTGGACCATGAGCCCTTTGAGGACAGGAGCCAAGTCTTATTTATCCTTAAATTCTTGGCACCCACTGCAGGTCTTGACATGTAGTGAGTACATAATCAATGTAGAACTGAACAGAACTACAACCCACAGCATGTCTTCTGATATGAGGCCAGTTATGCTCTTGTCTGAAGGTCATGAGATACAGCTTCTATTCTAAATGGCCAAGATGGACCAACCACCAAAGACGAGACCTGGCTCCAGGGACAGCAACATAAGTCCTTGGAGCTCCCTAGCTCTAGTTTCTGATGGTTCCTCTGATAATTAGTCACATGCTTCTTGGGGCTATCTCTACTGCTGTTCAATTATTTTACCCTCTTATCTTTTTTTTCATACATTTAGGTAAGCAACTTGTGGGGATTGGGGTATCACTGTATTTTTTTAAAAGATTCCCTTGCTCCTAGTACAAAATATTGTTTCTACTGCTGACCCACACTCATTTAAAAGTCTTTTTTCTCCTCTTCTGTTCCTAGACTGATCTCTTTACTTCCTCTGCTAGATTCTTTTTTTGCTACCCTCTGGATTCCTGGGCCAACTTTTAATGACGCCAATAATTGCCAGGCACTGTGTGGGGCACTTAACATAGAGAAGGTATCACCACACACATATTGCAGATGAGGATGCGTTTGAAAGTTTTCTTTTTCTATTCCCTTCAAGTAAGGCAAGACAGTTTGGCTGCCTGGATTTTAGGAGGTGTGCAGGTCTCCATGCAGATCACTGGTGAGAGAATGCTCTGGTAAGTTTACCTCATGATGTGAAGAACCTCACTGAATTTTAAACAATTATTAGATGACCTTGGTGACTTATAAGCACTTGGAAATGTGCATATTAAAAGTACCAGCATCTGTAGTTTTCTGAAGTGCAGATCTGCATTTGGGAGTTTTGAAAGCACGTCCTCTGCCTTTGCCTTGTCTAGATGAAGACCTTATTTGAAGACCAAACTTTGTGCGAGATTTTATCATGAAAGTCTTCCAGGACCTTGGGGAGGTCCCAAGAGAGCAAAACTATAGTGAGTCTTACTGGGAAGAGTCTGCTTGGGGCTTGAGTCTTAATGGATAGAAGCAATGATTGTTAAACTTTTTGACTTATGTTCCTTATCAGTAAAAACTGAAATTAAGCAACATTTATGTCCATGCCTCTGTATTTGTATGTCTATTTCAAAATCATACACATATATGACTACAGCATTATATTACATAGGATAGAAAATTTATACAAAAATGGAACATTTTAAAGGGTGAGAGAAAACTGAAAAAATAATATTTGAATAATACTTTTAATTATTATCTGTACAAGACCAAATTGTAGTGTAAGTTGTATAATTGAAAGTTTACTATTATTATTATTTGAAAATATTATTTCACCATAGCAATTCGGTACCTGGGCCTAACGTTAATTTAGGTTTTAGTAGCTATCTGAGTTTTAGAAAGGTACCTCATAGAGATACATAAAGCTAAGCGCAAGAAGTGTGTCATTGGCAACACTTACTGAATCATGATGTTTGTTTTTCAACCTTTCTATATTGTCCATTTTCACATATGAGAAAATGAAAGCCCAAAGAGGTTTGGAACTTTTCAAGGGCCCCCAGCTGGAATCAGATCCCGGGTCTCCTAATACCCAGGACACTTCTTCCACATTCCAAGGAAAAGCGTTTCCCAATCCCCAACATCTTGCTTTGCAGATACTCTCATGTCTTTTCACATGTATGTGTGGGCTTCCCTCTTTCTTCAAGCAATTGGAGGATTTTTCAAGGCAAAGACCGTGACTTTATTTTTTGTATTCCCCCAGTACCTAGTGGACAGCGGGGAGAAAGAAGGAGAGAGAAAGGAATCTGCTTCCACACTTCCAATGGAGAGATTCCACTAACTTTGGATTCCCAGTGTATAGACATTCTCTTCTTGGAAGAAGAGGTAAGTCCCCGCACCGGAAACTTTCTTTTTTTTCACAGCTCTTCCCATCTGAAACTGTCCAATAGATTTCTGGCATCCTGTACCTGGCATATGAATACCAAGTGTTAAACTAACTTTGTTTACCTTTTTGGTCATAAACACTGAGACGGTTTTCTCCTTGCTTGCAATTGCTTATTAAATCATACACTTTTCCAGACTGCAGGTCTTTGGTGGTGGTGATGGTTGGGCACCGCCATCTCAGTTGACCAAATTGGAAAATATGCTAAAGAGCCTCGGCAACCATAGTTCTCCTGTGTGGAATGAGTCCATTAGCCTTTGGTGCAAGAAAAGAAGAACTTGGGCCGGTGCGGTGGCTCACGCCAGTAATCCCAGCCCTTTGGGAGGCTGAGGCGGGTGAATCACAAGGTCAGGAGTTCAAGACCAGCCTGGCCAACATGGTGAAACCCTATCTCTACTGAAAAAACAAAAAAATTAGCTGGGCATGGTGGCAAGCACCTGTAATCCCAGCTACTCAGGAGGCTGAGGCAGAAGAATCGCTTGAACCAGGAGGCGGAGGTTGCAGTGAGCTGAGTCTGAGATTGTGCCACTGCACTCCAGCCTGGGCAACAGAGCAAGACTCCATCTCAAAAAGAAAAAAAAAAAAAAGAAAGAAAGAAAGAAAGAGGAGCTTGTAAGTATAGAAGAGGAAAAGAAAAGAAATGCACTTATTAAATCCTAAACCCCGCACAGCTAAAAGTTCGAGAGGCAGATTTAAAAGATCATCTATTCAAGTAAAATCTCAGGAACAAGACTAACCAAGATTTAGTGTGCTCCTGCAGAAAGCCTATGAAAAGATCCCCCCAAACATCTTAGGGTGCTGTTTCCTCTATTTCCTGATATTTTTCTTCTTGTTCCTTATAACATGCTGATTCCAAGAATTCATGCGATCACACTTCACTATCTTCCATTGGCCTGAGAGTAGGATTCAGGTAAGGCCAAAGCTTCTCTAGAGACAGAAGAGAATATGGGGTCCAATTCCAGTGGGGCTGGCACAGTTCCAATTCCATTTCAGTTCCACAAAACTGAACTGGAGCCCTGTGGTAGAAAGAAATTGTTTTATTTGCCTAACACTCTTGTTGGCTTCTAGCAAATTCACCTCCTACCATTTTGGGGGTAATTCCTCCTCCTCCCTGACTTCAACTATGCAGTTCTAGTCATGACTGCAATCATCACACTTCAATCGATCACTTCAGAAGTAGGGATGTGACTCAAACCATGCCAAGGAGTTTTCTTCCCCACCCCAAGGAGACTTTTGAAGACTGGAGGTCTTCAGTGGTGGTGATGCTCAGGCACCACCATCTCAGTTGACTGAACTGGAAAATACGCTAAAGAGCCTTAGCGGCCATGGTTCCTCTGTGTGGAATAAGTCCATCAGCCTTTGGAGCAAGAAAAGAAGAGCTTATAAGTACAGAGGAGGAAAAAAAAGAAAAAGAAAGCTGAAAGTTCTTGTTAGCTACAACCTTGGCCTTTCCTAATTATGTAAACCACTGAATAATGGCTAACGTAGTTTGAATTTAGTTTCTATTACTTACAATTAAAACTGCCCTGATGATGACAACTGTCCCTTAACATGGACTTGGTCCCATTGCCGGTGTTGAGGAAACAAAGATGCGTATGATTCTGTATCTGTTCTCAAGGAGCTGAGAACCTGTGAGGAGAGAAAGATACCTCAGCAAATAAGCACAAAGCAATGTGATACGATAGAGGGCATGAAGACAGGGGTAGGTGTGAGGGGGAAAGAGCTCAGGAAATGCTAACACTGAAGATGGAAGTTTGAACCAGGCTGTCAGGGCTCTGGAATCAAGCAAATAAGGACTTGTTAGAATGAGCATTTGTAACCAGTCCCCTGCACTTTCTAACTAGGCAATTTACTTAACTTCTCGGAGACTCCATTCTTTATATGTAAGAGGAAGATCATAGTAGTACCTGTCTCACAAGTTTTGGTGAACATTAAATGATATAATGCTTATACAATGTTTAGTACAGTAACATTTTTGCAAATGTTAAAGATTGCCATCATCCTTACCCTCAGGGCAGAGACCATTATCATATATTTTTAGGATTGTATTTCCTAAATGTTGCCAGTGAGGGCAGAGCTACTAGGGGAGAAAACATCTTATGCTTTGCTTGACAAATTCACTGCTTCATAAAGAGGAATACTTACATCACCTCCCATATACACTCAAGGCATATATATGGTTTCTAGATCACTGGTTTTTGGAGAGGAGAACCTCAGAAGAAGAGATACTTGCTTGGAACTTAATGAGCTTAGTGTAACATCTGATAGAATCTGAAGGGAGATAGAAAGCTCATGAATTTACAACCTTTTATGTATGGTTTTTAATAATCTCCTGCTTGTTATTCTTCACAAAATCCATGGTGCTGGTTTGATTTGTTCAGCTTTGCAAATTAATAAACTATGAATAAAAAAGCACAGTGAGCTGAAGTTCCAAATTTGACTCTTTAATGGCCATTCTCAAAATTCTAAGACCAAAGGAATCTAGTCCTGATTTTTCTTGTTGGATTCTCCTGGAAACTGGAGCCTGAAGAGATTCTAATGAACCTTGGTGACTGGGTGATTAAGTTTTGCATACTGTGAAAATCCAGGTACATGTCTTATGTTGCCAACTATTGTAATTTAGCAGAAAGAGCACAGAACTGGAAGCCTGGCTCTGATGACAAGATAGATTGAGCTAATATGAATGTTCCTCCCCCTATAACACATAGAAATGCTAGATACAATAAAATCACCACCTCCTCTGAGGTAAGTACATGGTTGAACTGAGAGGAGAAAGGGAGGAAGGGAGGAGGAGGAGAAAAAGGAGAAAAGAGAAAAGAAACTCCCAGGTGTCTGAATTGAAGAGGGTGTTTAAATCAAGAGCCATAAATGAAAAACAATATAAAACAATTGTGCCAAATGTTAACATTTATCCGGCTAGTGACTACATAGGTGTCTGTTATATTATTGTATTTATTTTTTCATCATTGCAGTATTTTGTGATTGAAAATGGTGATTTTACAAAGAAGAAGAGAGAGGAGAAGAAGGATTTGGATTTGGTGCATCTGAGTCTAATGCCAGCTCTGCATGACCTTAGGCAAATGATCTAACTCCGTCTCCTCATCGGTAAACTAAGGACAATGACATCTACTTCAAACGTGATTTCAATATTAAAAGGGGCAACATATAACGCCCAGCACATAGGCTCAGCATCCTCACTTTCCTGTCATCCCTTCTAACTTGAGGAAGAGCCTCATGAGTCACGCTCTTGCTGAGTCTTTCTGGGACAAGGATGATGTCAGGCCACTGTGGACACATTGATTCCTGATCTGTAACACTTATGACCATCAGAGGCCATTGCAGCCTCTTTTCTCCTTTTATGATACAAACATTTTCTAAACGTCCAGGCCAGTATTATAGAATGCCTTTAAATTTGGTTTGTCCAGTTATTTCCTCAAGACTAGATTCAAGTTAAATGTTTCTGGTGAGAATCCAACAAAGATGGCGTTGCATTCCTCTCAGTGCATCCCATCAGGGGCTCCATAAGTTCTGCTCACCTCTTTATGGATGATGTTACATTAGCTCTTTTGGTTAAGGAAATGGCCACTAGATCTCTCTGTTGTGAAGGTAGCTTTTTCCTTTCAGAATTAGTGAAGTATAGATATTGTTGGACTTTTAGACTATGTTAATATATTGTCCTCAGTAACATTTCACACGATGGTTTTAACATCAATTAATGATTTTTACACGAATTATTTCAAAGGGGCTGTAACGTTCTCTGGCTTCCTTTTGTCTGATTGCCTGGTGCCCACATAGCTTTCCAGTTACCTGTTTGATTCAGTCCATCCCTTGAGTATCAGCACTCCCTAATCCTTCACTGTAATTCTGAGATTCATTTACTGTCTCGTCTTCTTGATTCACCTGCTCCTCTTGCCTGTAATCCATGATCTCATCTGGTTGGTGGTGGGTCTCCTGGTTCAGAGGTTAGCATTGTTCATTGTATACCTGATACTTTGACTGGCCTGGGTTGACCTGCAGTCCTTCTCTGCTTAGCTGTACCTCTACTTTGCCAGGGACAGCCCTGCACAATGGGAAATGGTATTTGGGGGACTCTGTCTAGCTTCCAAGCTTTCAAAATAATTTCTTTTATCCTAGCTTCAGAGTAACTAATAACACACACACATTCGCTCACATTTACCCATCCTACTTGTGATGCATTCTGTTTCTATTCAATTTCATTTTTTAAAGTGCTAGTCAGCCCATTGATTTCATAAGCTGAAATGGCTGGCAATCTTGTACTTTGAAAAATACTGTGTGAGAGCTTAATGCACCAAATCATCCGAGATCCCCTCTTCCTATGAATACAGAGCACCCCTTTGGTGATCATTTTGCCCCTGTCTTATTTGAATTTGAATTGTGAAACTTGAGGGCTGGAAGGGTCCTTTAAAAACTCATCTAGCTTCATCACTCACTCGGTGCTTGAACTCCTTCAACAACATCCCTCCTGCTTGGAATGTTACCAGCTTCTCTTTGAACATCCAGCCATGTGGAAATTACCATTGTCCCAGATACTCCGTTCCTTTTTTGGGTAAAGTTCCAGATCTTGGTTAAGGTCTTTTCTCTATTTAGACTCCTGGAGGCTATGTAGGACAAGCCGACTCCCTGTTCCACTTGAGAACTGACTGGAGACAGCCATCGAGCATTCTCAGTCCTCCTTTCTCCAAGTCCTTCAGGGGAACCTCGATGGATACCACATGGTTTCTACATTTGTAGCCACCCTCCTCAGAGCACTTTGTCAATATCCTTCCTGAACTGTGACTCCTGCCTTTGACACATTATTCTAGCTCTTTTCTTCTGTTGTCATGCTAGCTTCGTCTTATATTGATATCTAACTTCTCGTGGTTCTATGCCTTGTCTGCCTTACTAAGTTCTATCCTTTATTTATGGTGACGGCATTTTGTACAGTGTGACTCCAAAGTAAGAAAGTCTTTATTCCCTGGTCAAATAAAGGTACATCCAAATGAATGATGTGTTTCAGGAATTATGCACTTATTCCAGTGATGCCTTAATCACCCACATTATCCTTTAGAAATTGTATTCACCCCGGGAGAGAGGGAAGGAGAAACATTTGGGGCAAGATGCAGAGGAGACTTCCAAGTTCAGGGTTGACTTCATGTGTGCAGCCTGTACCATCACATGGGGCCCCTTTCGCAGAAGCGCCCTGTACTAGGTTTAAGGCTTGGCCATCATGGTTGGAAATTCTTGATAATGTTATCTTTGAGCTTGTGTTTTTTAAGTAAAGGCTGATGGCACAATGGAACATGTGCATGATCAGAGGAGAAACATGAAAGAAAGAAAAAGCTTTATGTTTTAGTACTTTTAATAGTACTTTATTCCTGCTTTTTGAGCAAGGGAGCCTCATTTTATTTTGCACTAGGCCTTTTAATTATGTAGGCAGTTTGGGGTAAGGTTCCTTTTCTTAACCTGAGTGGTAAGTACACAGGTGTTTATTTTATCATTATGAATTCCTTAGGCAATTCATATTTGTTTTATGTTCTTCTGAATGTATGGTACTTTTATAAGAAAAGAAAGAGAAAAGAAAAAAGTCAAAAAATGCTCTCAGAGCCTGAGACTCTTTTCTACAACCTCATCAAGGGTTAGTCTTTCTTTTGAGAAATGAATTTTAGTTTTGGAAGCAGTCAAAAGTATTTGGATGATGATTCTGGACAATGACTTTGATGGAAAATGTAACTTTAATTCACACATAAAATTATTACTCAGACTGATTTTATCATGAGGTTCATCAACTGCTTCTAAAGAAACTCTAAACAAATGTTATAAATGTACTTTGTAACACATAACATCATTAGATTGCTTAGAAGCTTCTGAGTTAACTCTTTTGAATAGAACAGTGATCTTTGAAAGCATCACTCCTTATATGATTGTTTAGAAATTAGACAAACCACTTTAAATACATTTCTCCACACAATTCTTGAGCACTGTGAAAATACAATAAATATTAATTTCACAATTTGTTTTTCTAAATAATTTAGGGAAAATTCACTGTGCAAGGCAGTATAAATGATGTATTAGTCCATTTTCACACTGCTAGAAAGATACTACCCGAGACTGGGTAATTTATAAATAAAAAAGATACCCTTCTGTGAAGCCTCTATGTCCCAGTCTTCTGGGAACTCCACCTCCTCTGTGTTCAAACATTAACAGATGGGACCTAGGCTGGGCATGGTGGTTCACGCCTGTAATCCCAGCACTTTGAAAGGATGACGTGGGTGGATTACTAGGTCAGGAGTTCGAGACCAGCCTGACCAACATGGTGAAACCCTGTCTCTACTAAAAATACAAAAATTAGCCAGATGTGGTGGCAGGTGCCTGTAATCCCAGATACTCGGGAGACTGAGGCAGGAGAATCGCTTGAACCTGGAAAGTGGAGGTGGCAGTGAGCTGAGACTGTACCACTGCACTCCAGTTTGGGTGACAGAGTGAAACTCTGCCTCAAAAGAAAAAAAAAAAAAAAGAAAGAAAGAAAAGAAAAGAAAAAAGAAAAGTGCATTTATTACTTTGTTATAATGTATGTGGAAAACGTGAACATATGATGTATAACTTGTCCTAAATTAATAACACACCCCACCTGTAGATCTGAGATAAGGTTAGGACATAAAGTTCTTGACTCTTAACTAATCAGCACCTTTTCTTCTGCTCTGCTTGATATTCTGTAAGACTGTAGGTTTATTTTTCTTATTCTTGACAATGTAATCATTTTTGCTTATTAATTTAGATCGAAATGCTCAAACCACTTCTCCTGTCGGAATACAAATATAGCCTCTACCACATTTAACCTATACACCACGCTCTGGGTAATGACTTCTGGCAATAATGACACAGGGGACATAATTACAGTCAACCCTCCATATCTGTAGGTTCTGCATCTGTGGATTCAACCAACCACAGATCAAAAGTATTCAGGAGAAAAATATGGATGTATGTATTAAACGTGTGCAGACTTTTAAACTTGTCATTATTTTCTAAACAATACAGTATTAACTACACAGCATTACATTGTATTGGTTATTATAAGTAATCTAGAGATGATTTAAAGTATACAGGAGGATGTGCATAGGTTACATGCAAATGTTACACCATATTATTATTATTCAGGAGAAAAATAGGGATGTATGTATTAAACATGTGCAGACTTTTAAATTGTCATTATTTTCTAAACAATACGGTATTAACTATTTACACAGCATTTACATTGTATTGGGTGTGATAAGTAATCTAGAGGTGATTTAAAATACACAGGAGGATGTACATAGGTTACATGCAAATGCTACACCATTTTATATGACGGACTTGAGCATCTGTGTATTTTGATATCTGAAGGAGATCCTAGAACCAATCTCCCATGGCTGCTGAGGGATGACTGTATATGCTAACGACATTCATGTGCTACATTCATTCATGATGCTGGTGTCTTATTTTCTCTGGAGGAGGAGAAGGATGGCAATATAATTCAGGTAATTAAATAAAGCACCATAGCCTATGAGCTTTGCCGTCTGTCTTGAGTGCTTTTCCGCTTGGCCAAGTCAGCAGTGGGCCTGAACCCACCACCTCCCTGATCACCAGGAAGAGAAGGTGTTAGAACTCTGGAATGGTCATCAGGGAGCTGGTCTCCAGGGCTGAAGACAGAGGATGTGCTGATGCCAGTTCTTGCCGGCTTGCTAGAACCCACTGTGCACATGTCTTCCCAACTCCATATTCAGTGACTTCATGTTGGTAGTTAAAAATTGGCCATGGTTGGCCGGGCGCGGTGGCTCAAGCCTGTAATCCCAGCACTTTGGGAGGCCGAGACGGGCGGATCACGAGGTCAGGAGATCGAGACCATCCTGGCTAACACGGTGAAACCCCGTCTTTACTAAAAATACAAAAAACTAGCTGGGCGAGGTGGCGGGCGCCTGTAGTCCCAGCTACTCAGGAGGCTGAGGCAGGAGAATGGCGGGAACCCGGGAGGCGGAGCTTGCAGTGAGCTGAGATTGCACCACTGCACTCCAGCCTGAGCGACAGAGCGAGACTCCGTCTCAAAA
>NW_016820098.1:2032893-2051171 GCF_001698545.2 Rhinopithecus bieti | reverse complement strand
AAAAAAAAAAAAAAAAAAAATTGGCCATGGTGCGTGGTGACTCATGTCTGTAATCCCAGCACTTTGGGAGGCCAAGATGGTGGATCATCTGAGGTCAGGAGTTCAAGACCAGTCTGCCCAACATGGTGAAACCCCCGTCTCAAAATACAAAAACTTAGCTGGGTGTGGTGGCAGGCTCCTGTCATCCCAGCTACTCGGGAGGCTGAGGCAGGAGATACGCTTGAATCCAGGAGGTGGAGGTTGTAGTGAGCTGAGATCGTGCCATTGCACTCCAGCCTGGGTGACAAGTAAAAAACTCCGTCTAAAAAAAAAAAAAAAAAAAAAAAAATTGCCCAGGGGGGTTTTTTTTATACAAAGGGAACTAGCAAATCCAACCCTTTTCTTTTTGGAGAGCCTGTGTTAAACATTTACCAGCACACAACTGGCTGAAGCCCTGAGCACTGAGACCCGAGCCTATTGGGAAAGGAGCAGCAGCAGGTCCTGAGAAGGCTGGGCTGATGTTCCTTCCATCATGATTTCACTGGTCACACTGCAGGAAAATATCCAACACAGGGACCAGGCTGGTGGGACTGCAGCTTGGCTGACCCCTGCAAGCTAAGGATAAACTGAATTTGTCAAATATTTCTTTCACTTTCCACTCAACTGTTTTGGGAGAAGAGAAGCATTTTTTCCTCCATGTGTGGGCCTGGCCTGTCATGAGAACTCAAGAGATGTCAGTGGGCGTCCTCCAGTGAAAACAGATTCCTGTTTTTTATAAAAATCATACAACCTGTTTTAATATTAGCCATCATTTCTAGTTCTCCTGCATCTTAATATTAAAGAAAAAACCCAGAAAACTAGGTAAAGAACTAAATTTTATTTGAAAAAAGGGTGAAAAAAGTAAAAGAAAACCTTAACAAAATTGATATAGAAGATAAGGGTTACATAGACTTTTTACCTGTCTTTATTTTGTTGTGAAGGTGTATCCTTAATTTTCCACGTGTTTACATACCCTGGTGGAATGTATAAATGGAAACCATTACAAACGATATAAGCACTGTCATCTTCGGTGATTTTGGATAGATGGAATCTGCTGGTTAAAGATAAATATTGTTGAAGAAACACAGCACTAAATGTGTATTGGATGGAATCTGTCCTAGCTGTTATTACCTCAGCTGATTTGAAGTCTAAGCATGTAGCTTCCATTCCAGCTGACATTATCTGAACTGAACAGACAGGATGATGGATGGAATCCACTTAAAAAAATGACACAGTTGAAGTAATACCTAGAAACTTACAGTTTTAAATATTGTTTTCTCAGCAAAAATGAAATAATTTTCTTTCTCCTTTCTAGCAAGACTAATATTCAATTTCTAGTCTCATTAAATTGTCATTTTCTTTAATGTTCAAAATTGACATTTTTGGTCACATCAATTGTATTCACATTTTGGCCAGGCGCAGTGGCTCCTGCCTGTAATCCCAGCACTTTGGGAGGCCAAGGCAGGCGGATCACCTGAGGTCAGGTGTTCCAGACCAGCCTGGCTAACATGGTGAAATGCCATCTCTAGTAAAAATAAAAAAATTAGCCAGGTATGGTGGCATACGCCTGTAATCCCAGCACTTTGGGAGGCTGAGGCAGGTCATCACCTGAGGTCAGGAGTTTGAGACCAGCCTGGCCAACATGATGAAACTCCATCTCTACTAAAAATGCAAAATTAGCTGGATGTGGTGGTGCATGCCTGTAATCCCAACTACTCAGGAGGCTGGGGCAGGAGAATCACTTGAACCTGGGAGGTGAAGGTTGCAGTGAACTGAGATCGTGCCATTGCTGTCCAGTCTAAGCAACAAGAGCAAAATTCCATCCCCCCCAAAAATATATATGTATATATAGATATATTCATGTTTAAAATTGTGAATATATATTTTTTAAGTCACATAAAATTCCCACTACAGAAATGTCTGGAGATTCCTTTTTATTTTTTTATGGAGATAGAGAAGAGTCTCAGTTAGCAGCTGGAGGAAGTATGAGAGATAGGTAGCATTTAATTAAATGTGTTCTGGATGTTTAGGGAAAACATTCTGAGTTTATTCAACATTTAGGCAATGGCGATCTTTGCAGACTACAGCTAATATTTGTCTCTGGAGAAGAAAGCTCCTAATCCCGGAACTTATTAAATACTAAATACCTTGTTGAGGAAAGATTGAGGCTGAAAATGTCAACTCTAAAATGTCAGAAAATTCTGAAGTTTCCATAGCAATGTTAATTTGCTCCTCTCATAAGCCATTTTAATGTTAGTAAAAATGCTGTTAGCTGACTGGGAAATGCAGCTCCCTCTGAGTGATATTGAATAAGCTCATCTTAATTAAGCTACAAGGCTCCTCCATTTCCTGGCTGGACACAGAAAAGACTTCATTGGCTCTATTGAGCAAGAAAAAGAAAGCCCTTTGTGATCCTAATGGATGGCATCTGTGGCTGAGAAGCATCAAGAGGACGGAAATGGTCTTGGAAAGGCTCTAAGCTCACAAGGCTGGCCATGGTGAACATAAAGCTCAAAGCATAAAGCAAGTTAACAGTGACTGAATTTTAGGGCAGCCGTGCCCACTGTGAAAATGTCTTCAGGACTCTTGGAGGTTTGGAATCCAGAGAGGGCCACACAGTGATAGGGCTTAGCATCCTAAGGTCCATAGTCTAATTTAATGGGCTAAGTACCAAAGTTTTGCTAAGCTATCCTTAATTCCCAATTCCCAAATTGCTCCTGAAGCTGTAGTCAATGCCATTGGTTTTAGAGTTATTCTTTTGTCCTGCTTCCAGTAACCATTAGTATATGTGTAACTGCTAAAAATGGCACTCAGATTAATGGCTAAATCTAAAATAAACCTTTGAGATCGTTTGTTCCAAGTGGCTCCAACCTGGCCTGGACAGGGAGTGCCCAGAGCATGTACAAAGCCACCTGGCAAGCTGGGGGCAGGATGAAGACTAGTTGATTCCCTGACACTTGCTAGCAAATTGGGTATTCCTGGGCATATCAGTTAAATCTTTGGCTTGTATCTTGGCTGGGCGTGGTGACTCATGCCTGTAATCCAGCACTTTGGGAGCCAGAGGCGAGCAGATAACCTGAGGTCACAAGTTGGAGACCTGCCAGGCCAACATAGCAAAACCCCATTTCTACCAAAAACACAAAAATTAGCCGGGCATGGTGGTGCACACCTGTAATCTCAGCTACTTGGGAGGCTGAGGCAGGAGAATTTCTTGAATTCTGGAGATAGAGGTTGCAGTGAGCTGAGATCACATCACTGCACTCCAGCCTGGGTGGCAGAGTGAGACTCTGTCTTAAAAAATGAATAAATACATAAAAATAAAATTGAAAAATAAATATTTGGCTTGTATCTCATGAGAAATGGAGATAGAAATGTCAGAAGTGTTTGAACCAGAGCAACATCATCTTGAATAGGGCCTGGGTAAAATGAGGCTAAAACCTACTGGGCTGCATTCCCAAACGGCTAAAGCATTCTAAGTCACAAGATGAAATAGGAGGTCAGCAAAAGATACAAGTCATAAAGACCTTGCTGATAAAACAAGTTGCATTAAAGAAGCCGGCTAAAACCCACCAAAACCAAGATGGCGATGAGAGTGACCTCTGGTTGTCTTCACTGCTACACTCCCACCAGTGTCATGACGGTTCACAAACGCCATGGCAATATCAGGATGTTACCCTATATGGTCTAAAAAGGGGATTCACCTTTTGTTTAGTAAATAATTTTAAAACCCGTAAAAATGGGCAACCAGCAGCCCTCAGGGCTGCTCTGTCTGTGGAGTAGCCATTCTTTTATTCCTTTACTTTCTTTTTTTGTTTTTGAGACGAAGTCTCGCTCTATCGCCCAGGCTGGAGTGCAGTGACCGGATCTCAGCTCACTGCAAGCTCCGCCTCCCGGGTTCCCGCCATTCTCCTGCCTCAGCCTCCCGAGTAGCTGGGACTACTGGCACCTGCCACCTCGTCCAGCTAGCTTTTTGTATTTTTTTTTTTTTTTTAGTAGAGACGGGGTTTCACCGTGTTAGCCAGGATGGTCTCGATCTCCTGACCTCGTGATCCACCCGTCTCGACCTCCCAAAGTGCTGGAATTACAGGCTTGAGCCACCGCGCCCGGCCATTCCTTTACTTTCTTAATAAGCTTGCTGTCACTTTACTCTATGGACTCGCCCTGAATTCTTTCTTGCACAAGATCCAAGAACCCTCTTTTGGGGTCTGGATCCGGACCCCTTTCCTGTAACAGTAATAGCTATTTCACATTTTTTAAGTGTCAAATTAAATGGACTAATAAATTCTAAATACTTCATCTGGTATTTGGCCTAAAACACTGTGATTTATTTATTTACACTCCCCTTTCTGCTCCATATCCTGTTTTCCCTAGCTAGATATATATGTTGTTCCAAACGAATTTAAAATGGGATGCCTTTTACATGTTGTTTGTTTCCTTCTCTTCAAATTCTCCAAATTCTTTCTCCAAATTCCCCAGTAACTCCAAATTCTTTGCTTATCTACCTACCTAGAATTATTTTGTTAAGGGAGAACAACAAACGTTGTTAAAGTGATGTCTAATTGTTTCCTTGCAGCCAAAGCCATCTCAACTGCTACATCGTTTTTCTTTGAATCTTCAAATAATTGCAATTTGGATCAAGTACAGATTAGTGGAGGTTAAAGGCATGTTCGTTAAGGAATTGATCAGAGGTCCTCCACAAACTCCCACCTAGTGATTCCTGCCATGGCTGCCCCTTGTGATCCCCTGAAAACCTCTACATCAGATTCTTTAAGAATCAAGAGCCTTTAGGGGCGGGCGCGGTGGCTCGCACCTGTAATCCCAGCACGTTGGGAGGCCGAGAGGCAGGTGGATCACCTGAGGTTAGGAGTTCGAGACCAGCCTGGCCAACATGGAGAAACCCCGTCTCTACTAAAAATGCAAAAATCAGCCAAGTGTGGTGGCAACATGCCTGTAATCCCAGCTACTGAGGAGGCTGAGGCAAGAGAATCCCTTGAACCCGGGAGGTAGAGGTTGCAGTGAGCCAAGATCGTGCCACTGCACTCCAGCTTGGGCAACAGAGTAAGACTCCATCTTAAAAAAAAAAAAAAAATCAAGAGTCTTTAAACATTTCACACCATTGGACTCAGAAATTCCACCTTTAGGAATCAACCTATCCTAAGAAAATAGATGTGGACAAAGATATATGCCCAAAGTAGCTCATTTATTTATATATATATATATAAATCTTCCAAGTCCAATTAGAGGAATAGGGAATGATGGTATAAAATATGTATCTTTAAACTATAGCAGATGTTTTAAAAATTAGACTTACACTGTGGTGTAGAAGTCAGGATACCAACACCCCTGGGGTAAAGATAGTGACCAGGAGGGGGCTTAAAGAAGGCTTGTGAGGTGCTGGTCATATTCCATTTCTTCTCCTGGGTGCTAGATGTATGTGTGTATTTACTTTGTGAAAATTCATCAAGCTGTATTCTTTTGATATGTATATATATATATTTGTTAAAAATGATGGCAAAATACACCTAACATAAACTTTATCATTTTAATCAGTTTAAGTGTATAGTTTAGTAATGTTAAGTATATTCACATTGTTGTGATACCAATCTTTTCATCTCGAAAAACTGAAACTCCAAGCTCATTAAACAACAACTCTTATTCCTCCCTCCACCCCAGCTCTGGCAACGGCCATTCTACTTCCTGTTTCTATGAATTAAAGCACTCTACATGCCTCATATAAGTGAAGTTATACAGTATTTGCCTTTTGGGGGCCTTATTTCACTTGGTATAAAGCCTTACATTTTATCCATGTTATAGCATATATCAGAATTTCCTTCCTTTTTAAGGCCAAAGAATATCCGATTCAATTGGGTCTACCACATTTGGTTTATCCATTCTTCTATCAACGGACATTTGGGTTGCTTCCACCTTTTGGCTGTTGTGAGTGATGCTGCTATGAACATGGGTATACAAGTATCTCTTGGAGACCCTGTTTTAATTATTTTGTGTATATATCCAGAAGTGGAATAACTAGAGATATATGCATGTTTTATGTGTATGTTATACTTCAATCAAATATAACTTAAAAAATACTGATGCCTGGGTTTTACCTCTAAATATTCTCATTAAATGGTCTGGGGCCATGAGTCCTGGGCATTAGAGTTTGTAAAGCTGCCTTAGGGATTCTCACATGAAACCAAAGTTGAGAACCCCTAACTAAAAAGATGCATTTAGTATATTTTCACACACTACTTGGAGAGGACTGTGCAGAAGTAGGCGTCAGGGCCAATGTGTCCAGTTTTCACATCAGCCTTTTCCTGGTGGCTTTTCTGACCCAGCTTTATGCCTTCAATCTTTTAACTGAGAATCATTCTCCTCACAGGGTAACCTGGACCATGTATGTCAGTCAATGTTTATGCCTCCCATCAATTGCAGGTAGAGGAGATGACACGCCTGGGTCCTCACGTCAGCCCTTGCCAGAATGAGTGGGCAGGACTGGTCTTTCTACCCATAGAACAAGTAGGTAGATGCCTCCATGATGAGATGAAAGGAATAGCCAGGAGAGCCTCCCCAACACGCAAATACACACACACACACACACACATTCTCCTACTGGCTACCCAAGAGTCTTCACCTCTTTTTTTGCCTGACTTAAAGCCCTGCCAACAAGTGAGAACCACTTTTAAAAGCCAGCTGGCCCTGGCAAGGTTATATATATTAGCTATTCAAACCATATTGTGAGTTAGTTCAAAGAGAGGCTTTTCAACAATACAGCTGTGATATCAGGACATGAAAGCAGGGTTTTCCAGCCTAGTACTGTTGATGTTTTGGGCTTGACAATTCTTTGATGTGGGCAGCTGTCCTGTGCACTGTAAGACATTTAGCAACATCTCTGGCCTCTACCCACTAGAGATGTCAGGAGCACTCCACCCTCAGTTGTAATCACTAAAAATGTCTCCAGACATAGTCAAATGTTTCCTTATTGATGGAAGAAGAGAGGAAGAAGAAGTGTTGCAACACAGAAAATTTAGAGGCAGCTGGGGCCGGAAAAGATTGATATCCTCTGACTTCTCATGATCCACTTGTGTCTCAGCCCCAGAAAACCCTGCTTCCTGTTACAGATGAGAGACAGGTGCACCATGGGAAATAAGGCACTAAAGACAAAGTCCAAGTGTTACAAGATAGTGCCTTGCGCCTACATGGAAGCTGTGTAATTTGGCACTGATTGCTCTCCTCCCAGCTTCCTTACTGCCTCCAAAATGTGAAATGTTGTGAGGTTAGGACTTATTACGGGAACCATTCTGCCCCACCCCTGTCCCCACAAAAATATGACCAGCTTTTCATGATGACAAAGCTACCTCTTGTGAATGCCATAAATGTGGTTAATTCATTGACACACATCTTGTCATTTATCACATTTAAAATCATATGACATATTCCCAGAGTTTTAAAATTTAAATTTGTAGCTGGGCACAGTGACTTATGCCTATAGTCCCAGCACTTTAGGAGGTTGAGGCAAGAGGATCGTTTGAGTCCAGGAGTTCAAAACTGGGCAACTTGGTGAGTCCGCATATCTACAAAAAATTTTAAAAATTATAAAAAATTTTAATTTGTCCCAATTCTAAAGGACTCTGCATTGCTAACGTGGAGGTATTTTTAAGTACTACACACAGATGGAAGGCAGAGGAACAGTGCTGGCTGAGGGCTGAGCTCTGCTTTCAGGGGAGACCCTGAACCTCTGACCCAGACTTCCAGCCACTCTCTTCCTCTCAGGCTCTTTTTTGTACCTTGGAGCAGGAATCTTAAAGGCAGCCACAAGCGGTGGCTCACTCCTGTAATCCCAGCACGTTGGGAGGACAAGGCAGGCGGATTGCCTGAGCTCAGGAGTTTGACATCAGCCTGAGCAACATGGTGAAACTCCGTCTCTACTGAAAACCAAAAAATTAGGGGGGCATGGTGGTGCATGCCTGTAGTCCTAGCTACTTGGGAGGCTAAGGTAGGAGGATTGCTTGAGCCCAGGATGTCGAGGCTGCAGTGAGCTGAGATTGTCCACTGCACTCTAGCCTAGGTGACAGAGGGAGGCCCTGTCAAAAACAAACAAAAAAGGAATCTTAAAAGCTACTTTCCGGGACTGTCTGTAAATGACAGAGCCTGTTTCCAGGACTGTCTCTAACTGACAGAGCCTGTTTCACGCCTTTTTCTTCTTCCATTTTGTCCTCTTCACCTGAGGCTTCTGCTTTATTAGGGTTATGGGGCCCTAAGCCCCTCTTTTGTGAGGAACATTCAGCCAACACTTTGTTGCGGCAGGGTAGTCGGCTGCCCTGAAGGTGCAGACACCACTCCAAGCTCGAGTGTCCTCTGGCCGCTGCTCCACCAGCTCAGCTCATGACCCTCATGGGCAGCCATCTTGCAAAGAAAGGCCATGAGTAAACAAGGCATTTGCCACAGGAGTTTGGCTCAGATTTAATAGAGGACGTGTGCAGTCTTTCAGTGCTCCTCGGCCCACAAGCTTTAACCACTGTGCAAACTGATTTAGAACACTAAAGCTCCACTGTTTGTTTAATGCCTTTATTGACTTAATTCTCGCCTCTTAGGCAGGTGGCCCCGGCAGGCAGTGCCGTCATTGTTCTGAGTCGGTTCTCCTCAGTGACACCGTGGCCTTCCTGCTGAGAGTTCCTTTCTTTATTTCATTTTTTTCTGGTCCTTAAAACGTTGGGCAATCAAATTACAGTTACAGGTGTAGTGTTTCATTTTGAAAGAGGTGTAATTCACTCCAGTCAGTATTTGCAGCGGTCGAATTAGGTTTGTGGTGTAATACGGACTTTTCCACTTTCCCCTTGGCTAAAGCGAAGGGCTGATTTCCTGGGTGACCGTGAGGAGTGCCGTTAACTCTTCTGGTGTATTAACTCTTTCTGAATCTTAGGCCTCATTTGTCAGTGGCTTTCAAGGTGCCCTAATGTATAATTAAGACATACAACAAGATACATGCAAAGCGTTTGCAAACTTCCTGTGGTGCCTGGCTCCACTATTGATTTGGCCCAAAACAAAAAATATTTTCATTGTTCATTGCAACAACAACATCATTTATTAAACATACACTGTGCAAAGTATGTTGTCTAGTGAGGTTTTTCCTTAGATGCCTGCCTTGGCTCCTTTGAGCAGCACCATAAACTTTTGTGCTGGGTATTACTGCTGTCTTTTATCAGACAGGGACAGTGAGGACTGGAAAGGTGAAGTGGCCTGCCCACAGTTCCTTCGTGTCTGGAGGCGGAGCAGGAATTTGATCCCAGTGACCTGACCACTTCCACTCATCAAGGAGAAAAGGAAACCCCACAGGCTCTAAAAGGGAGTCAGGGTCACGTGAGTGGTCCGGTGAGCTATGCCTGCAGTGGCACAAGAGGGTTTGCTGGGCTCGTGCCTCTCAGAGGCCACTTGACAACTTCTCCCGATGGCACACAGCTGTTCTTGGGCAACTTCCTCAAGCTTTCTCATCAGAGGGCACAGCTCTTGTGTCACCTGATCTTGTTGCTGGTAAGGAAGTTGGGAGCAGCATCTATGCACACATATTCTCTCAGACACACAGCCACACGTCCATTCACACAATGCACATTCCCATAACCACACACACGCACACTATCAGGCACACAGTCATGCACACGCACACATTTAGTAGGACACACACATACACTCTCAATACACTCACACATACACCCACACACCTATCTCCACCCTCGATACACTCACACATATACCCACACATCTGTCCACACTTGATACACTCACGCATACACCCACACACCTGTCCACCCTCGGTACACTCACGCATACACCCACACACCTATCCACCATTGGTACACTCACGCATACACCCACACACCTGTCCACCCTCGGTACATTCACACATATGCCCACACACCTGTCCACCCTCAATACACTCACGCATAACCCACGCACCTGTCCATGCTTGGTACACTCACACTCACACACATGCACATTCACTTTCACACACACACACTCATGCATGTGTACACCTCTTGCTTTCCTGCATAGAAGCTGAGTACACACTGGGGTGCAAGATCAGAGACCAGCACCCAATATAATAAACTGCCAGAGGGGCGGGTGGTGTGCTGTGAGATTTTGTGACTTTCCAAGGCTTGAAATAATCTGAGAATTTACAGTAAGGGCCAGGAATTGTTGTAAAGAAAATTGGTCTCTATTCTAACTTTAATTGCCCCCAGCCTTCATGAATCAGATTTTTGGCACGAGCCCCTTAGCTCGAAGCATACCCTTTGAGGCCTCATGCATTAGCGCTGAGACTTCGGGCAAGCAGCCTACCTTCTCTTTTCCTCCATTTCCTCATCTGTAAAATAGGGATAATAACGGTGCTTGCCTTATAGTTATGAGTATTAAACAAGCCAGTATATGCCAAGCTCGTGGACCAGGGCAGGGCACAAACTGATTGTGAACAAACGTGTTCACAATCAGTGGGGTTTTAATGGCTTGGGTTGGCCTGCCATTATGAACCAGTAACAATGTGTACTAAAGACACATATTAATTTTGAGACTTCCTAATGGAAATGCGGTCTAAGGAGAGATGTACCAAGCTTTGAGGGCTTTCTGTCCTAGTGTCTCAATCTATATAATCTTTCATTTGAAAAAGTTTCAAGACAGTACGGGGATTTTTCCTTCTGAGTCTCAGAGCCTTCTTGACTCCCTTAGGCAGTGAATCACCATCTACCTCTTGGGTCAGAGAGGGAGCATCACAGAGTGCTAGAAAGGTCAGGATTGGCACTTTGCTATCTCCCAAACCCTCAGTTAAAGGAATCCTCATCTTGTGAGAATTTTGCAAAACCCAATTGGAGAAGGAGCCATACAACAAATAAAAATCTTAATTTTGGGCTGGGCTTACCTGTAAGTAGGTAGAATCTATGCATCAATGCATTTAATCTGTGATTCAAACAGATCTCCTTGGTCGGGTGCCGTGGCTTATGCCTGTAATCCCAGCACTTTCAGAGGCCGAGGCAGGCGGATCATGAGGTCAGGAGTTTGAGACCATCCTGGCCAACATGGTGAAACCCCATCTCTACTGAAAATACAAAAATTATCTGGGTGTGGTGCTGCGCACCTGTAATCCTAGCTACTGGGGAGGCTGAGACAGGAGAATTGCTTGAACCTAGGAGTCGGAGGTTGCAGTGAGCCGAGATCGCACCACCGCACTCCAGTCTGGGTGGCAGAGCAAGACTCTGCATCAAAAAAAAAACAAAAACAAAAACAAAAAACTCTCATTTTAAAAGTTATAGAAGAAACTGAAATTATTTTAATTAAGAATAGTCAGACCTATGACACTATTTTGTTCTATTTCTTTCCTTTGATCAGGTCTGGGATGATCATTTTTCAAATCTTCCAATCATCATTATCTTAGGTGTGGCCTAGAGCCATTAACAAAGCAACCACTGCCAGGGTGCGTTCATCTGCACAGGCACCCCTGGCAGTGGTTGCTTTGTTAATGGCTCTAGGCCCACACCTTCTCCTCTCCTTTGCTGTGTGCTGGTCTACGTCTTGATTCCATGTGAATGGCCTCCTTTCAGAAGTCCCACCATGATCAAACCACTAGACGTGGTTCCTCTGTTTTCCAACGCCACCTCCCACCCAACGTTAGGCCAAACTGCGTTGATCAGAAAAGGCACTATTTACTCACCCCTTAGAATTTCACAATTTCCTTATCCAGAAGCACGTCATCTCATCAAAGGAGAGGCCCATGAAACGATTATTTTTACTAATCTGTGCAGCTAAAAGGCTTATGTCTCTCTCCTTGCATCCTGTAAGAGATAAATGGACCGATTATCAAGTGATTTTCCTTTATACATTTGCTTTTTGTTTAAAATTTCGCCACCATGGTTGTTAAGCAAATAATTCCTATCTACTGCCTAGAGAAATTATTCGGCATGAGGACTTACTGAAAATGCTAATAATAGTTTACTTAGGGCAGGTGTGGCATGCTAGGGCTGATTTTTATTTTAGATGCTGGTTCCTGCTCTTTTAGTTTTCTGTATTGGATTGACTTAAAAGAAACATGTAAAGTTTCGTTTAAAAAATAAGCCATTTAAAACATTTTTTTTTTTTTTTTTTGGTTTGCTCTCTGTTTTAGAAATGGGAGTCTCTTTATGTTGCCCAGGCTGGACTCGAATTGCTGGACTCAAATGATCCTCCCCTCTCAGCCTCCAGAGCAGCTGGGACTACAGGTGCACATGACCATGCCTGGCTTAAAAGAAAGTCATTTTAAGAAGGAATTTTTAAAAGCAGACACACAGCAACAATGACATACTTTTTCAAATGATTTTGTGTGTGTGTTGGTTTCTGAACACCTCACTCAGCAGACCAGTTAACCTTACAAGCCAGGTTAACACATTTCTTCCCAAGCTCTGTTCAAGGCATGTTTTGAGACGAAAAGAAAGTTTCTATGGATATGGAGGAAACGTTCTCTTTCATTCAGAAGGCGTAGTTGGATTATATTATCAGCTCGGGAAGCCTTTGTAAAATACACCTAATCGGCTTTTTTTTTTGGTCAGACTTCTCTAAAGACAACCAAAATGGTCAGTTGGGAAAAGTGTTCAGAAGTTACAGCATGTGGGCTCTTCCCAGCATCTTTAAAAAGAAAGAAACTAGCCAGGTGTGGTGGTGCCTGCCTGTATTCTCAGCTACTCGAGAGGCTGAGGCATGAGGACCGTTTGAGCTCAGGAGTTCGAGGCTGCAGTGAGGTATGATCGCTCCACTGCACTCCAGCCCGGGGGACACAGCAAGAGCGCATCTTTAAAAAGTTAATAACAAATAATAAAGTAATTGAAAAGAAAGTGAGACTTGCTATAAATAAATGCCAGTTCTCCCTTGTTAAGCATCATCAGCTACGCTTTGGATATGCATTCTTGGAGTTGATTTCAACTTTCTTTTTTCTGTTTTGAGGAGCATGCTTAGATTTAAACTTTTAATTGAAGTGTAATATGCATTTCTCATATTATGCAGATCTCATAAATATACAACTCAATTAATTTTTAAACTCAACATTCTTCTGTAACCATCACTCAGATCAAGAAACAGAATTTTATACACCTACTGTGTACCTACAAAGATTTAAAAAATAAAAAAGGGGAAAGAAAGACTCAGTATACAATATATTAGCACCCCAGAAGTGCCCCTCATATCTTCTTACAATCGCTAACCCCCTACCTCCACCCCAAGGGTAGCCACAATATTATTATTATTATTATTATTATTACTAAGTTTATTTTCATTGTCTCAGGTCTGCTGAACTCTGGATCCAGGCTGTGTCAATAGGGTAGTGTGGTGCCTCCTGTACCTATCTCTGCCTCCTACAGTCCTTTTTATTTATTTTTGATAGTAGAGACACGGTCTTGCTATGTTGCCCAGGCTGGTTTCAAACTCCTGGGCTTAACAATCTTCCTGCCTTGGCCTCCCAGAGTGCTGGGATTGCAAATGTGAGTCACCACACCCAGCCAAGTCCTTTGTCATCTCCCAAGAAGACTATGAGAGAGATTTGGGGCCCAAGTTGATAATATCAAATACACTGAACTTGACTGTGTTCACCATGTTCTGGCTCTAGAGAAATGAGAGCTGCTAGTGAGGGTGGTGCCATTCTGTGTATCTTCTGTACCTTGAAGTCTCTCAGAAATCTTGCCCCTGGTCTTCTTGTTCTAAGGACACAACAGGTTCCCTTTTTCTCTGGAGATGAAATCTAGATCTTCTATTCTGGAACCAAATTTGGACTCTTGACTCTGGAACACTAATTTCTTTAGCAAGTTGTTTCCTGGAATCAGTCCTAGGGTATGGGTTTTTCAAAACTGCCTTGATGAGAGGGCATAATTGACAGGCACTGCAGGTGGTACAACACTGTCGGGCTTCTCTGCTTTGAAACTCTGCACCGGGTTGATTTTGTCCGTGGCTCTGGCTTGATTCTAAAGTCTCTGGTTCTGGTCTTTTCTGGAATCCACGCCTAGCTCTTCAATTCTGAAACCAGATCTGGATTTTTGACTCTTCTGTATTGATTTATAAACCAAATTTTTATTTGGTAGAATAACCTGAGCAAGGTTTTTGATTGAAGGTATTGATGAGGATTTTCAATTGATCTGTGAGTTTGCTGCAACCGCACCTATAATTTGTTGCTACCATCTTGTGTGAAGAGGTGTCTTTGGTCATGCTGGAAGAGAGTCCTGGAAGCTGAACTACTGTCTGGGAGACCCACAATCTCAGCTTCTTTGTTCTGCCAGTTTTGTACTTTATGTAAGTGCAGTATTGACTGTTTCCTGTTTAGCTTTTCATTCAAACTCATGCTTGTGAAATTCATCTAGTTTTGCATGTAATTATAGATAATTCATTTTCTTTTTTGTATGGTATTCTACTGTGCAAATATATTACAATTTATCCATTCTACTGTAGATGGTCATTCGGGTAATTTCAATTTTGAGCTATTATAATCAGTTATTATAATTATAATCAGCTATTATAATATACTATGCACATCTAGTACATGACTTTTGGTAAACATTGTAAACATTTCTGTTAGGTATGTGCATAGGAGCAAAATAGGGTATGCAAATGTTTAGTTTGCTAGACACTACTCAACAGTTTTCTGAAGTGGTTGTACCAATTTACCACCAGCCATACATGAGTCCCAGTGGAATATAAATGTAGAATTTCAATTTTTATAAGAGTTGTGCTGAATGGTAACTCTGGAGCTACCCTGAGCCCCAAAGATGATGAGGCAGAGGAGTTTTTCCAAAAAGTTCGAATAACCATTACTTCTTCACGTTCATTTTCAGGTCAAAACACCCCTGTATGTCAGGTATGGTGGTGCATGCCTGTAGTCCCAGCTACTCAGGAGGCTGAGGCAGGAGAATTGCTTGAGCCCAGGAGTTCGAGGCTGCAGTGAACTATGATCACACTACCGGACTCCAGCCTGGGTGACAAAGTGAAACCCTGTCTCTAAAAAAAATAGTGAAATAAATAATAATAATGATAACCATAATAAATCCCTGTAAAACAGACAGAGGTATGCCTTATGCCATTTTCTCCTGAAGCTGAGGAAATAAGACAAAAGAGATCAAATGTTTTTTCTAAGAGCCCTACTAATCTTGTATTTCTCACTCTAGCTCCAGAGCTTTGATTTTAGGTGCATGTGCCTACCTGTGAATTTGTTACAGAAAAGGCATGCTCAGGCTGAAGCTGGCATTTCTATAACATTGCTAGTTTCAAACAACAAGTCTGAATGCCACGAACCCTCATAGCATGTGACGGTTTATTCAGCTGACAATTAGCCAGGTAGAAAGGGCATATTCATAAACTCTCTTGCCTGAACTTGGAGTTTTTCTGACAGTTTTTGTTTGTTTTTGAGACAGAGTCTCACTCTGTAGCCCAGGCTGGAGTGCAGTGGCATGATCTCAGCTCACTGCAACCCGGCTTCCCAGGTTCAAGTGATTCCCCTGCCTCAGCCTCTTGAGTAGCTGGGATTACAGGCATGTGCCACCACGCCTGGCTAATTTTTTTGTATATTTAGTAGAGTCGAGGTTTCACCATGTTTGTTGGCCAGGCTGGTCTCGAACTCCTGATGTCAAGTGATCTGCCCACCTCGGCCTCCCAAGGTGCTGGGATTACAGGGGCTGACAGTTTTAAATGGAAAAAGGAGCCTATCCAGGTTTCCTAGCCTGGTTTCTCATCAGACTCAGCTGGGCAGCTTTTTAAGCTACAGGTTTCCCCATTCCCACTCAAGGACAATTGAATTGAGGTCCTCGGAATTGGGACTTGGGAATCTGTATTTTATGAAGTTCTCAAGTGGTTCTGATTTAACTGGAGGCCAGTAGCAAACCTTTGACTGGAAACACTGTTGCTGTCATTTTTAAAAAAATAACCATCCAATACACTTTACCAAAATCCTGAGAACAAGAAGAGAAAATGAATTTAAAATCAGACTTTTCCCCCCTTCTTTAAAATACTCTATCAAAAAACAGTATTTTGGGCGCCAGGCTTCCTTCCGCACCAGGCGCCGGACTCGCTCTTGCTCGTTCTCTTTCTGCTGCCATCTTGATTCCCTGTTCCCTCCACAAAATGCCCGGCGAAGCCACAGAAACCGTCCCTGGTATAGAGCAGGAGTTGCCGCAGCCCCGGGCTGAGACAGGGTCTGGAACAGAATCTGACAGTGATGAGTCAGTACTAGAGCTTGAAGAACAGGATTCCACCCAGGTAACCACATAACAAGCCCAGCTGGCGGTAGCAGCTGAAATTGATGAAGAACCAGTCAGTAAAGCAAAACAGAGGCGGAGTGAAAAGAAGGCACGGGAGGCTATGTTCGAACTGGGTCTTCGACAGGTTACAGGAGTTACTAGAGTCACTATCCGAAAATCTAAGAATATCTTCTTTGTCATCACAAAGCCAGATGTCTACAAGAACCCTGCTTCGGATACCTGCATAGTTTTTGGGGAAGCCAAGATCAAAGATTTATCTCAGCAAGCACAACTAGCAGCTGCTGAGAAATTCAAAGTTCAAGGTGAAGCTATCTCAAACATTCAGGAAAACACACAGACTCCAACTGTACAAGAGGAGAGTGAAGAGGAAGGTCGATGAAACAGGTGTGGAAATTAAGGACGTAGAATTGGTCATGTCACAAGCAAATGTGTCCAGAGCAAAGGCAGTCCGAGCCCTGAAGAACAGTAATGATATTGTAAATGCTATTATGGAATTAACAATGTAACCATCTGAAAGCAACTCTTTTTGGTGTCTCAAAGGAGTAACTGGAGCTTGGTTTGAAATTTGTACTGTTTCTATCATAGATAAAGTTGTGGCTTCTTGTTGGATGAAAAAATAAAAGACAGTATTTTGCCAAATTAAACAGAAAAGGGAGTTCAGTGGAAGATGGCTCTGATTTCAGGGTAATAATAATGGTAGGTAACAATTAAATGGCATTTAAAAAATTGCTGAATGCTTGCTGGGCACAGTGGCTCATGCCTGAATCTCAGCACTTTGGGAAGCCGAGGCAGGCAGATCACCTGAGGTCATGAGTTCGAGACCAGCCTGGCCTACATGGTGAAACCCTGTCTCTACTAAAAATACAAAAATTAGCTGGGTGTAGTGCTGTGCACCTACAACCCCGCTACTCAGGAGGCTGAGGCAGGAGAATCACTTGAACCTGGGAGGCGGAGGTTGCAGTGAGCTGAGATTGCACCACTGCACTCCAGCCTGGGTGACAAAGTGAGACTCTATCTCAAAAAACAACAACAACAACAAAAAAAAACAGTTGCTGAATGCTTTCACATATTTTATTTCACTTAATCACTCAGGATCTCTTTAAGGTAGACATAATAATTCTCAATCTACAGAAGATGATATTGAGGCTTGGAGATTAAATGCCTCATCGGAGGACATACATGCATGAAATGGCATAACTAGGACACAAACACAAGTTTCCTGATTTCAAATTTTACCTACTTCTCACTATCCCGCAGTGCTCTGGGAGTCAGGAAGCTCCCTCAAGGCCAACAGGAATTGAGTGTTTTGACAACTCTGAATGAGCGCCGTGAGTCTAAGTGGACTCCATTCCATTCTCCTCCCCTCCCTCTTTTTGCTCTTCTCCCTTCCTTCAGTATCCTTTTAGTGTCTCCCAAGCAATAGGTTATTTGCAATGTGCTAGGGAATCAGAGATAAAAGAAAAAGTCCCTACCCTAAAAAAATTCATAGTCTGGTGGGGAGGTAGACAGATCATTGTGTGGTGATGCACTAAACATCAACCCAAATAGGTCAAAATTGGAAGGGGAAATTATGCCCTGATCACTCATCCAAGTGACCATGTAAATTTATAAGAAGCCTACATTCCTAAAGGTTAGAAGAACTTGCTTTGATGAACTCTCACTTCAAAGGAGGCTGTTTTATTTGGAAACAATTCCTCTGCCTTCAATGTCCTATTAGTATATCCCTCAAAATATGTGTTTAGATCTTTAATTCTATAACATGAGTTTACCCTTTCCTGATTAAATTCAGAAGCATGCCATCTTATTAGTGGTTCATTTGCATACTCTTTCAGGAATGATAATGTTCAAAGAGGTATAGAGGCCTTAAAGAAGTAGGGGAGGGCTGGGCACAGTGGCTCATGCCTGTAATCCCAACACTTTGGGAGGCTGAGGTGAGTGGATCACAAGGTCAGGAGTTTGAGACCAGCCTGCAGCCTGGCTAGCATGGTGAAACCCTGACTCTATAAAAAA
>NW_016820098.1:2026077-2030119 GCF_001698545.2 Rhinopithecus bieti | reverse complement strand
AAAATATATATATATATATATATATATATAAAAGAAGTCTAGGGATAGGCTTAGAGATTTCCTTCTAGGTCGTGTGTATAGGAAAAACAACTTCCAAAATACTAGGGAAGTAATTCTGTTTGTAGTCAGCAACCAGGCTGGATAGAACATGGATAGGTAGATGAGTGTTTTCACAGGTGTGTGGCAGAGGTCAGTAGCAGACAAACTTTCCAACATACTGCTTCAATAATTGTCTTCATTAGTGGCAATAAACTATGCACTTTGCTTTCAAACACCTAAGAATTATTCAATAATAATAAATAGTTGCTAGGTGCTCCCTGGGTACCAGCAGCTTCTTAGGCATAGGGTCCATAGTAGAAAAGGAGACAGATACGTTCCTGCCCCATGCTTCTCCAAATAGGCTACTGATGACCAACCAAACATTCCTAGAAAATTGAGTGTGAGCATTGCTCTTAAATCTGACACTTTCCATAATTGCTTAACCCACTTGACATTTCTGAAGCCTTGCACACTGTTGATGGCCCATTTCTGAGTATTAGTCTCCTTCTCATCTTCATTATGTCCTCTCTGAGCAATTGTGACATCTCTCCACTTCCCTCCCTGCTCCAGGGTCTCCAACTTTGAATCCAGTCTCATCTTTCAGTTCTCCATTGAGGTTATCTTTGTTCTGCTTTACAACTATAAATAATGATAACTGAGAATTGCATGGGCTTTTGAAACATTTACAGAGAAAGTTCCATCCATTATCTGAATCAAAAATCATTGAAAGCCTCATTGAGTCCTGGCCCCAGCCCTCGAGGGGAGCACTGAGGCTCATCCCAGACAACACAGTCATCGTGTGATGGACTCACACTCTCTTCTAATCCTTGATTCTTGTTTCTTTCTATCTGTTTCAGGGGGGTTCCTAGGAAGCACACCATGGGATGAAGGTTCACATACAGGAGGTTTATAACGAATATTTCTGGGGTCAGTGCTGTGGAAGAAGCGAAGGGGAGGAAGCAGGATTGGGCAGAGGAAGAAGTCGCACTGCAGTACAATCTCAAAGAAAGTCTCATTTGACTTGACTTAGAATTCTGAAGATGGGATAACTCTTCTGAACTGTCTGCTTGTGAAGTTAGACTGACAGCTGAGGGTCATGGGCCAGCAGCACCCTCAGCAGCGAGGCTGGTGAGTCCTTCAGTCGTGGATGGGCATCTGGGCAGTGCATCACAGCATCCACAACACGATTTCTCGTGTATGACATTCACTCAACACAACTGACTTGACTTGCTGTGTTGAGCCTCAGTATCTAGAGCAGGGAGCTCATGGAGAAGGGGAGCTGAGTGCCTAGGGCCAGGACCACTGCCCTTGGTGGTGGCAGAGCAAAAAAGAGGCTAGAATGGGTCTGATCAAATCTCAGCAGATAAATGAGCAAAGGCCAAGTTCAGAGCAAAGCAGACAACCATATTTCTTACCTCGTCTTTATTTATTTATTTATTTATTTATTTATTTATTTATTTATTTAACAGATTCTCACAACTGCTATCCTGGAAATTCACCATCACCCCTAAAATATCTAACCACATTGTCAACTGTGCTGCCTGGTCAAGGACTGGGGACCTGTCTCAGAGTGATCTTTCTTAAACACAGATCTAGTCATGACTTGGTTTTGCTCAAAACATTTCAATGGCTCCTGATTGCCTGAAGAATGAATTTCAAATTTCTAAGTAGACTCTCCAGCTCTTCAAACCTGTTCTCATCAGCCTCTCTAGCACCATCTCTGGTGACTCCTCCTGGGGCCCTGGGAGAGCCACGCCAGGCTGCTGTTCTTATCTCCTTCAAATGGGCAGCCTGTTGTCTTAGCCCTGTGGCTCTGCCTTTGCTGATCCTGTCACTTGAATGAGCCTCTCTCTCTCCTGGGTCTGGTAAAATCTCTCTTCTGTAAAGCTGTTGAGAACGCTTGCTCCATATCCAGCTGCAAGTCATCAGTCTTCCTGACTGCTTTGTTTATACTGTTACAGTAGCACTTAGCAAACTTTACTGCACTTCGCTGCATGCAAATCTGATAGGTCGCTCTGATAGAATGTAAACTCCATGAAGGCCAGCCTGGGCTCCTCCATGTCAGCAGAGCTCCATAAATACTTTCATGTTTTAAATGAGTAATGAATAAACCGTTTTTAAAAATGCTTTCTCGGCCGGGCGCGGTGGCTCAAGCCTGTAATCCCAGCACTTTGGGAGGCCAAGACGGGCGGATCACGAGGTCAGGAGATCGAGACCATCCTGGCTAACACGGTGAAACCCCGTCTCTACTAAAATACAAAACTAGCCGGGCGAGGTGGTGGGCGCCTGTAGTCCCAGCTACTCGGGAGGCTGAGGCAGGAGAATGGCGTAAACCCGGGAGGCGGAGCTTGCAGTGAGCTGAGATCCGGCCACTGCACTCCAGTCTGGGCGACAGAGCGAGACTCCTCCTCAAAAAAAAAAAAGAAAACAAAAAACAAAAATGCTTTCTCTTTTACTCCTATCAGATCTTTCCAGGAAGGATAAGCTAGAGAGAAACTGTTTCTACTGAGAATTCACTTTAATATAAAGCTTCCTGAGAAGAGGTTCTGAAATAAACAAAATAGCTGGCACCATCATGAGATCCTAGAAATGCTTCTTGGACAAACCTGAAGGTCCTGAGGAAGTGAGGTGCCTAGTACCATAGTCTTGGGTGATTTGCTGTGATGCTGTCTCTGTTAGAAGGACAGTTTTAAAAATAAAAGGTTTTTTTGTTTTTTGTTTTTTTCTTGGGAGCAGAGTCTCAGTTGTCCAGGCTGGAGTACAGTGGCACAATCTCGGCTCACTGCAACCTCTGCCTCCTGGGTTCAAGTGATTCTCCTGCCTCAGCCTCCCTAGTAGCTGAAATTACAGGTGCCTGCCACCATGCCTGGCTAATTTTTTTTTTTGTATTTTTAGTGGAGATGGGGTTTTTCCATGTTGGCCAGGCTGGTCTCGAACTCCTGACCTTAGGTGATCCACCAGCCTCAGCCTCCCAAATTGCTGAGATTACAGGCATGAGCCACCACACCCAGCCAGAAAAGCTTTGACATACTTCTTTCAAATGATTTTCAAATGAGAAACTCAAGTATAATTAATGTGTATCAAAAGGAAATTCATAGCATCCATTTTCTGCTGTGGCTGTTACCTAGCCAAAAACCTTTGGCAACTATGATTTCAATCTTCTTTACTTTGCTCTAAGAAATCGATGTGATCTAATGAACAATTATGAATTTACTGACACCAGGAGACTGGGCTCTAAAAGGACAAGCAGGTGCTTTGCTAAGCAACACTAACGATCTCTGCTGACAGAAAAGAAGACAGTCACTGCAGCCAGGTGTGGTTAACCCCACATGCTATTCTCAAGAAGGGTTGACACAACCATCACAGAATGGGAGACCCAAATCCCCTCCCACAAAAACCTTTTGGTCACTCAGCACTTACCACGTGCCGGGCACCATGAGCTTGAGCTCCATGCTTACAAGTCTCATGTAATCTTCGCAAGAACCTAAGAGATAAGAAAAACTTTCATGACTTGCATTTTACAGCTGAGGTTTTCAGAAGTTAAGGAACTGACCAAGATCATGGGTCCTCTCAGCTGCAAGGCAGGACTAGAATAGAGTTCTGAGTAACTGAAGCCTGCGCCCTAAACCTGCTCCTTGTGAACTTGACTGCATGTTAGAATCATCCTGGGATTATGGAAAGATGCAAAATAAATCAGACAAGCAACAACAACAAACAAATAAATACATATATTTTGACATGGTGTGAGGGCTCTCTAGAAAAATACAGGACAGAAAAAGAATAGTGATGTGTGGAGAAAGGGTAAATGATGTCAGGAAAATGGCTAGGGAAATGATCAGTGAGATTACACATTAGCAAAGATATGAAAAAAATGGGGGAGCCGTGTATGTATGTCGGGGAAGAGGTTCCCAGACAGGGGCTATATGGCAGGCAAAAGGCCCTATTGTAGAACAATTGGCCAGTGCAACTACAGAGACTACGGGTGGAGGGTGGGGGTTGGGGG
>NW_016820098.1:1983747-2025840 GCF_001698545.2 Rhinopithecus bieti | reverse complement strand
GTGGGGGTTGGGGGGTGGAAGATGAGGTCAGAGAATCACATGAGAGTTTGTAAACCATGGAAAGACTCCTCCCCTCTTACAATGTAAGTCTACTGGTTAAATTATTGATATTCCACTTTTTACAAATATTTAAAACATATATAAAACCACATTAAAAACATATCTTCAAAGTTGGAATACTTGAGCCAATGTTTGGGACAGAGAATGGAGGGGCTGGAGAACCAGGAAAGATGGGAACCAGGAGCAGCAGTGCCCAGGGAGGGCTCCAGGGAGCCCCGACCACCCAAGGCCATCATCCCTCCTAAACTAGAAAGAGTATATTGTAGGGGCTCATTGGAAAATCTAAGCTCCCTCATTTAAAAACAAAAATGACACCAGGGATTTGTGTTTTCTTCCCAATGTTTCTCTCTACGAGAAGTCAGCTTTTTCCCCCCATCCTTGCTTAGTTTCTGCCTTGCCAGCTCCTACCTGGTTTCTTGGGTTTTACTCTGCTTTTCTGCCCATGCTGTAGACTGTTTGACCAGCCACAGTTCCTCTGTATATCTCTTCACCTTGATCTCCGTGTCCCCACTCCTAACTCCAATTATGCTATTGTCTTGTTTGGTGACCATGTTCCTATTGTGGCCTCTGCCCCACCACATCCCCGCACTATATTCCACTTTCACATCCTCAACTCACCCGTTTTCTGGTCTTGGTCCCTGTGGTAGACAGTTAGATTGAGGGCCCCAATAAACCACAGTCCAGAAGAGTCATAACCTGTGTAGCGCTTCCTGCATTGACTCTGGAATGGGCGATGTGAATGTTTCTTTGCTTTGGCCAAAGAAACATTAGCAAGTAGGATGCAAGCAGGGACCCCATTGGTGCCTATGCATTGAAGTCATCTGCCGTATTGTAATATTGCTCAGGTGGTTTCTTGAGTATTAATAGGCTGCATGGAGAGAGACACTGAAGGATGAGATGCCATCTTGGACTGTCAGCCCGAGCCAAGCTCCCAGATGAAGGCAGCCATATGACTGCATGCATACGGCAGCACATGAAGCAGGAAGGCTGTCCAGTGGAGTCGGTTCAGCCCTCAGACTCATGAAAAATTAAGACATTTTGTATGTCTGTATTTGTTTTAAGCCACTAAGTTTTGTGGGTTTGTTTGTTTTTTAAACACAGCAATAGATAAACAAAGCAATCCCCATCTCATCGGGACCAAACCTCTTACTCCCAGGCCTGGCAGACCATCTGCACATCTGTGACAGCCTGAGTTGCTGCATATCTATGCAATTCCACCAAGACCTGCTGATCCAGCTTCACCTGAACTTGGCTTTACCACAACATCTGGCTTTGGACAGATTGGCATTTGAGCTTTCTGAGCAGGAAACAAATTGAGAGAAAACTGGGTGTACAAATATTCATTACTTTCATGCTGTGTTATGACCTGTGATGACTCTCCTTGTTCAATCCTGGGCCTACATTATATCTGTGATTCTGCTGAGTCATTGTTGGGAAATGAATTCCTATTTGCGTTGTCTATCAGCCAGTAAGCACAGTCCTTCTGGTTGCCTTTCATAAATACACTCTTTCCTCACATCCTTGAGGGTGAGAGATTGTTGGCAGCTTCATTTATTTACTTTTCTTAGCTGTTTCAAGACAAGACTCAAATTTTTAAAATTTAGTTCCAGAAATAGTTGAGAAAAGCTGATATTTTACTTTTCAGGAAGAGAGTGACTTCCTCATTTCTGAAGGACTGCTTGCACATTCCTGCTAATACATTTGCTTCTGGTGCACTCAGTGTGCGCTGAAGGGCTCAGGAATTTGGGCGGAGTGGTCTGCATTTGAAAATTGCCCACACTGTGGCCTGAGTGATGGATCATCAAGTGTGACGCATCTGATAGGAGAGACCCTGGACCTTGAACCCCACAAGGGCAGTGGTGGCTGATCTAGTCCATCATTGTATTCTCAGTCTTTGGCACAGGGCCAAACACAGAAATATGCCTAATAAATATTCATTGCATGAGTGAATAGATTACCTTTATGAGAAATTTCGTGCCTTGGAAATGATGTTCAATATCCTATAGAAAACCACTTATCTCGATAAGCTAAAAAAATTAGAATAAAAAAGCTGCTGCTCCAAATGTGTTAAAAACAAGTTCAGTGTTTTCTTTCAATGTCTATGTCAAATATTAGTGTGAAAACAAGTTTACTGTATGACCAAGTGAACTCTGCAGAACAAGGGCCAGGTAAGTAAGCAATGAATTGTACATATGCTTCCTCTGCATTTCATCTGAAATTTGAAAGCAAAGGTAAAAATTTCAAAACCAGAATTTTTTTTTTAAGCACCATTTTTCTGATGAAAAGTAACATATATTGGGCAGCAGGGTGGCTCACACCTGTAATCCCAGCACTTTGGGAGGCCAAGGTGGGTGGATAACTTGAGCTTAGGAGTTTGAGATCAGCCTGGGCAACATAGTGAAAGCCTGCCTCTTTTCTTTCTTTCTTTCTTTCTTTCTTTCTTTCTTTCTTTCTTTCTTTCTTTCTTTCTTTCTTTCTTTCTTTCTTTCTTTCTTTCTTTCTCTTTCTTTCTTTCTTTCTTTCTTTCTCTTTCTTTCTCTCTCTCTCTTTCTTTCTTTCTTCTTTCTTTTTCTTTCCTTTTTTTAATTTAAGCAACACGGGTTTGCTTTAAATGTTTTATAACATACGATATTTCACAATCTACTTTATTCCCTTACCAGTATTTCATGCATCACTTTTCATTTTGCTGAATATTCTCTCATGTTACCATTTTTAATAAATAGGTTGTGTTCCTCTACTCTGTTTATGTGGGTATGAAATGTTTTTTAACCTTCTCTAATTTTGGATATTTATATAGTTCACTTTTTTTTTTACTATTATAAACAGTGTGATAATATACATACCTGTAAAAACATCTTTGCCTGTGTCCATGATTATTTCTTAAGGCCAAATTCTAAGAAATGAATTTCCTGAGTTGAGTGGTTTCCATTTAAGTCTTTTGATACATATTGTTAAATTTCTCTCTGGAAAAATAGCCCCTTTTTTATACCTCATTCTATACCTCACACATAACTCCTGCATACTCACCATTCACCACTGATTATTATTATTGCTTTTGGGGTTTGTTGTTGTTGTTTTGAGACAAGGTCTCACTTTGTTGCCCAGGCTGGAGTGCAGTGATGTCATCTCAGCTCACTGCAATCTCAGCTTCCCAGACTCAGGCAATCCTCCCACCTCAACCTCCTGAGTAGCTGGGACTACAGGCATGTGCCACCCTGCCTGGCTAATTTTAATTTTTTTTTTTTTTTTTTTTTTAGAGATGGGGTCTCACTATGTTGCCCAGACTGGTCTTGAAATCCTGAGCTCAAGCAATCCACCTGCCTCAGCTTCCCAAAGTGCAGGGATTACAGGTGTGAGCCACCATGCCTAGCTGCTTTTGGTTTTATTGTTAAGTATAATCATGGTTGAAAATAAAAGCTCGTATTTGAAAACTCTTTGTTGTCAGTGAGATTAGACATTACTCTATTTCTTGGATTATTAGTGAGATTAGGTATTTTAATATGTTCATGAACCATTTATGTATCTTGTTTTTGCAAGTGCCAGTACATGTCTTGTGGCTATTTTTTTCTATTGCAATGTTTTCCTTTTATGTATTGATTTTGCATATGCTCTTTGCATCGAAATGATACAGACTTCTTGTCATATAATTTGCAGATATTTTGCCTGTGTGGTCATTTGTCTTTTAGTATTGTCTGTAGTGATTTCCACATAGATTTTTTTTTAAGTAAATAGTCTAATTGCATTATCTTTTTCCCTTCATAGTTTCTGTCTTTGATGCCATATTTAGAAGGGCTATTTGCACCCCAACTATTTTAAAAACCTCCTGTTTTCTTTAAGTACTGTTGTGGTTTCTTATAATTTTTATTTTATATTTAACCTCTTTTGGCCCTGCTCTTTAACATGTCTTTTCTTACACTTTATCTAGGTTTCATTGACTGTACTTCACCAATTTCTTGAGATGAATGCTGAGAGTACTGATATCCAACTCATCTTCTTTTCTAATATGTGCACTTAAGGGTATGTGTTGCTCTCTAAGCATAGCTTAAGCTGGATCTTAGAAGTTTTGGTATGCATGACTTTTCCATTGGGATTTCTTCTTTAACCCATAGATTATTTAATGTGTACTTTTAAATGTCCAAATACAGAGAGGATTTCCAGCTAATCTTTCTTTTGAAAAAAAATTGATTTCTAGCCTACTTCCACTCCAGAGAACATATTTGGTACGATTTCCATCTTATACCGTATAGACAATTTTTGTTTATGTGACATGTGAAAAGTACACATGACACATAAACAAAAATTGTCTATATGCTGCAAGATGGAATTGGCAGATAGATACCTTTTTTTTTTTTTTTTTGAGATGGAGTCTCACTCTGTCATCCAGGCTGCAGTGCAGTGGCCTGATCTCCGCTCACTGCAAGCTTCGCCTCCTGGGTTCATGCCATTCTCCTGCCTCAGCCTCCTGAGTAGCTGGGTCTACAGGCGCCTACCACTATGCCCGGCGAATTTTGTTTTTGTGTTTTTAGTAGAGACAACGTTTCACCGTGTTAGCCAGGATGGTCTCGATCTCCTGACCTCGTGATCTACCTGCCTCGGCCTCCCAAAGTGCTGGGATTACAGGTGTTAGCCACCGTGCGCGGCCTAGATACCCTTTTTAAGTACACATGACACATATCTTGGGTGCAACATTCACATATGTCAATTGGATTAAACTTATTAAGTAGGTGCTTCTTCTGTAAGAAATGTGGAAAGTCTCTTACTACAGCTGTGGCTTTTTCTGTTTCAGTGCTATTCAAAATGTGTTCTGCTGGCCAGTGGTAGTCTCCAAACTGTCACCTGTCCAAGAGCACATAAGTCAGTGTGTTCTTAGAACACATTGTAAATTGAAACAACTCTTTAGCAACTTTATTAGCAATTTGACATTGCTGTGACATCTATGCATTATGATTAGTGAATCTGTATTTTGTGTGGTTTTCATTTTCTCTATTAATCAATTTTTATTGTAATTTTATAGGAGTATTAATCTGCAGCATATTAGAAAATTTTAAATGTTCCTTCACCACAGATACTTTGAAAAACAGTTTTATTTTGTAGTTCTGTTAAATTTTGCGCTGTGTATTTTCACCTTTGTTATTAAAGACATAGAATCTTAGAAGTGCAAAATCTTTGCAGCAAACTGCACATTTTTGTCATTATGAATTATCTCTCTTTATCTGTAGTAACACTTTTGCCTTAAAAAATCTACTTTTCATGATAAATATAACTACTGTAGCTTTCTTTTTCCATTTGTTTCTATATGTTTGCACTTTATTTTATTTAATTATTTTATTTTATTTGAGACAGAGTTTCACTCTTGTTGCCTAGGCTGGAGTGCAACGGCACGGTCTTGGCTCACTGCAACCTCTGCTTACCGGGTTCAAGTGCTTCTCCTGCCTCAGCCTCCCGAGTAGTTGGAATTACACGTGCCCTACACCACACCCAGCTAATTTTTATATTTGTATATTTTTAGTAGAGATGGGTTTTCACCATGTTAGTCAGGCTGGTCTTGAACTCCCGACCTCAGGTGATCCACTCGCCTCTGCCTCCCAAAGTGCTGGGATTACAAGCGTAAGCCACCGCACTCAGCCTCTTTGTACTTTAGATGAGTGTTTTGTAAGCAACGTGTTGTAATTTTTTAAAATCCTGTCTGACAAACTTTAATTGCACGTTTTAGTTTGCTTATATTAAATGTAGTTACTAATGTGTTTAGATCTAATCTGCCCTTTTACTTCTCCTTTCTCTTCTTAATCTATATTCCTTACTTCTTTCTTGCCTTTTTGGGGACTCCCTATTATTTGTTATTCCATTTCCCTCTTCCATTAGCTTGGTAGTTTTATATAATGTTGCTTTTCTATTTGTGCTTACCTCAGTGACTACACTTAAAGTCTTCACTTAAAGTCTAATGTTGCTTGATATTTCTACTCTTTTCCAAGGTAATGCAAGAACCTTAGAAGCTTTTAACTTCATTTACTCCCTCATGACTTATGTGTAATTATTACTGTTTAGTTCTTTATGTATATTTTACCCTAAGGGATTATTATATATATTACATATAAAAAATATTATTATTATATTTTACCCTAAGCCACTATTATTATTGTTTTATATAGTCAATGGTCAATTAAATTAGTCACATATTTACCATTTTTGTGCTCTTTATTTTTTCTTGCATCTCTGATCTTCACTCTGAGTTGACTTTTCTTCTGTGTGAAGAACAACCTCTTAGTTTTGATCTGTTGTAACGTAACATGTCTCACTTCTTTTTGGTAACATTTGGAATTATTCTTTGGCAATTATTTTCCTTCAGTATTTTGAAGATACCATTCCATTGTCTTCTAGCCCTTGTTACAGTTGAAAAGTCAGGGAACAGTTTGTTATGCCTTGGAAGGTATCTCTCTTTTTCCCTTACTACTTTCAATATTTCTTCTTAGTCCTTACTTTAAGAAGTTTTACTATGATAATTTTAATTTTATTTTTCATGCTTTGAATTTTGAGTGCTTCTGAAATCTGTGGCTTGATTATCTTTCATTGGTTTTAGACAATTATCAGCCATTATCTCCTCAAATATTGCTTCTACCTCATTTGGGCTTCTCCTTACTTTGAGAAGCCTCATTTATACATATGTTAAAACATTTTGCTATATCCTCTGTTTTTAATGCTCTTTTCCATGTTTTTCCATTTCCCCCCTCCTTTCTGTGCTTTATTCTGAGCTATCTTCCAGTTCACTAATTCTCTCTTCAACTTTGTCTAAATTCTGATTAAATTCATTCACTGAGTTATTAATTTCATTTATTTTAATTTTTAGTTTTAGAATTTCCTTTTTTTTTTTGAGATGGAATTTTGCTCTTGTTGCCCAGGCTGGAATGCAATGTTGCAATCTTGGCTCACCGCAACCACCACCTCCCAGGTTCAAGCAATTCTCCTGCCTCAACCTTCCCAAGTAGCTGGGATTACAGGCATGCACTACCAAGCCCAGCTAATTATTTTTGGTAGGGATGAGGTTTCTCCAGGTGGGTCAGTCTGGTCTCGAATTCCTGACCCCAGGTGATCTGCCCACCTTGGTTTCCCAAAGTGCTGGGATTACAGGCATGAGCCACCACGCCTGGCCATAGAATTTCCATTTATTAAGGGTTTTTCTGGTTTCTAACCCACTACAAAATTCTCAGTCTTGTATTTTATCTCAAATAAAGTAAGCACACATTTTAAATCTGTGGTAACTGTATTTTCTGTATCTTCTCTGTATCTGTTTCTATTGTCTCATGTTTTCCATAAGTTTTAATAAAATCATCTGGTATCATTGTGTGCTTAGTTATTTTTTTAATTGGGTTTCAGACGTATATGCAATATACAATAATTTGAGACTGACAAAGTGCAATTTTTCCTAAGAAATTATTTATATTTACAGGCATACTTCAGAGATATTGTGGGTTCAGTTACAGACTATGGCAATAAAGTGAATATTTTAATAAAACAAGTAATACAATTTTTTTGTTTCCCAGGGAATACATAAGTTATGTTTATACTACCCTGTAGTCCATTAAATGTGCAATAGCATTTTATCTAAGAAAACAACATGCATATGTTGATTTTACAATACTTTATTGCTAAAAAATGCTAGCAATCATCTCAGCCTTCAGTGAGTCATAGTATTTTGTGCTGGTAAAAGGTCTTGCTTTGATATTGATGACTACTGATTGATCTGGGTGGTGGTTGCTGAAGGTTGAGGTGGCTGTGGCAATTTCTTAAAATAAGTCAACAGTGAAATTTCCTAAATTGATTGAGAGATTTCTCTCTAATGTGCCATAATGTTTGATAGCATTTTACCTACCATAGAGCTTCTTCAAAATTGGAGTAATCCTGTCAAATCCTACTGCTGCTTTATCAACTGAGATTATGAAACATTCTTAATTCTCTATTGTCATTTCAACAATGTTTGCAACATCTTCACTGGGATACTGCATTCCATCTAAAGAAACCACTTTCTTTTCTTATCCATTAGAAGCAGCTCTTCATCTGTTCAAGTTTTATTGTGAGGTTGCAGCAATTCAGTCACATCTTCAGGCTCCATTTCTAATTCTAGTTCTCTTGCTATTTCTACCACATCTGCAGTTACTTCCTCCACTGAAGTCTTGATCCCTTCAAAGCCATTCATGATGGTTGGAATCTACCTTTTATAAACCCCATTAATATTATTATTTTGACCTTCTCCCATGAATCATAAGTGTTCTTAATGGCATCTAAAGTGGTGAATCCTTTTCAGATGGTTTTCAATTACTTTGCCCAGATCTAACAGAAGAATCATGCTTTATGACAGCTATAATCTTACAAAATGTGTTTATTTAATAGTGAAACCTGAAAATCAAATTATTTCTTAGTCCAAGAGGTGCAGAATGGATGCTGTGTTAGCAGCCATTAGAACAACATGAATACACATCCCTGTACATTTCTATTGGGGCTTTTGGGTGACCAGTACATTATCAATGAGCAGTAATATTTTCAAAGAAATTTTTTTTCTGAGAAGTAGATCTCAAAAGTGGGCTTTAAATATTCAGTAAGCCATGATTACTGAGCACAGGCCAGATAGCTTTAGCATACTTCCCCAGGGCCCTAGGGCTTTTGGAATGGTAAGTGAGCATTGGCTTCAATTTAATCACCAGTTACATTAACCCCTAAGAAGAAAGTCAACCTGTTCTTTGAAGCCAACATTAACTTCTCTTTAGCTAAGTTCTAGATGGCATCTTCTTTCAACAGAAGGCTGTTTTTTTCTACTTCAAAAATCTGTTTTTTTAGCACAGCCACCTTCATCAGTGATTTTAGCTAGATCTGAATAATTTGCTGCAGCTTCTCCATCAGCACTTGCTGCTTTACCTTGTACTTTTACATTATGGAGATGGCTTTTTTTCTCTAAACCTCATGGACCAACCTCTGCTAGCTTCAAATTTTTCTTCTGCAGTTTTTTCCACCTCTTTTAGCCTTCATAAAATTGAAGAGTTAGGGCCTTACTCTGGGTCAGGTTTTGGCTTAAGGGAATGTTGTGGCTGGTTTGATCTTCTACCCGGAACACTGAAACTTCCTCTATATCAGTAATAAGGCTTTTCACATCATTTGTGTGTTCACTGGAGTAGCACTTTTAATTTTCTTCAAGAACTTTTTTTTTTTTTTACATTCACAACTGGGCCAACTAGTTGGCACAAAAGGCCTACCTTTCAGCCTATGTTGGTTTTCAAAATGTCTTCCTCTCACTAAGCTTAATTATTTCTAGCTTTTTAGGTAAAGTGAGAGACATGCAACTCTTCCTTTCACTTGAACACTTAGAGGCCATTGAAGAGCTATTAATTGGCCTATTTTCAACATTGTTGTGTCTCAGGGAATAGAGAGGTTGAAGGAGAGGGAGAGAGATGGAGCAACGGCCAGTCGTAGCAGTCAGAACATACGCATTTATCAATTAAGTTCACCATCTTATATGGGTGCGGTTTGCAGGCCCCCCAAACAATTATGATAGTAACATCAAAGATCACTGATCACAGATCACCATAACAGACATAATAATAAAAGTAAAATTTGAAATATTGCAAGAATTACCAAAATGTGGCACAGAGACATTAAGTGAGCACATACTGTCTGGAAAATGGCACTGATAAACTTCCTCAATGCAGCGCTGCTACAAGCCTTCAATTTATTTAAAAAACAGAGTATCTGGGAAGTGCAATCAAGGGAAGTCCAATAAAACAAAGCACATGAAACAAAATATACCTGTACTTCTAGGGGGCTGCTTAGGGTTATAACAATCCAGGATCAACCCAATCCAATCAGGGTTGGAAATGACTGGAAACTGTTCAATATGAGGGCTCATGTACTTCCACACTCACTATTCAGGCACAGCCTTTCAGGAACCCAAACCAATGTACTGGGAGCTTACTAGAGGCTTTCCTTTCCGAATTATCATTTACTCCAGTTTTCATTCTCTTAGCTCCTTAAGGCTCTCAAAAGTGTTGTAGTCTACAGCTTCTCAGCCATCGACTTTGAAATTGGCCAGCACCTCCAGGGGTAAAGCATCCCCAGATGCTGTGTTTACCTCGCTGAGTTTCCTTCGTCTCTTAGATCTTGCCCTTATTATTCTTCACTGACTTTTTGACTCTCAGATACCTTCAAGGAGATGTATTTTGTAGTTTTTCAGCTTTTCTGATTGTTTTCAGCAGGAGCATTGATCTGAATTGCCTAGCCTCTTATTGCTAGAAGACGAAGGTTCTTTTTTAAAACTTCAATTCACTTGGAATGTATTTAATTTGAGGGTGAGTTATCCTGTTATTTCCAACATCATTCCTTGAGTAATATTTTCATAATGATATAAAAAATTACCATTATCACACTCTAAATGATTGTATAAATATTTGGGTCTGCTTCTGGAATTTTTATTCTGCTCTTCCCCTCTTTATATTTTTACACAAGAACCAAGAACCATGTCATTCGGTGGTTACAGTCAATTGCTATAATTGTGTAATACCTTTTAATATCTGGTGACAGAAGACTTCCTTCTCTCTGTTTCTCTTCTGCCTAAAATAGTTCTCTATTTTTTTTACAAATTTTTTTTGGAGGGGTGTTTTACTTTTGTTGTTTTGGCTAAATTTTAGACTTTTAATTATATCTATTCCCAAAAATTCCATTAAAATTTTGATGGAAATTTTATTCAATTTATGTATTAATTTGAGAGCTCACAATTCTTGATATTAAGTTTTAATGCAGCAACAAGGCATAAATCTCTATTTACACACACCTTTTTAAATTTATCCCAACCTCAGGCTAGGAAACTGGGCTTTCATACTATCAAACCAGCTTATCATGAGATAAGAGTGGCGTGGGGAGGTGCAAAATTCCAGGTACTTCTGGCTCTCTGCATGTGCAGGTAAAGTGTTCCAGTAACCTGAGGGAAGTATTCCAAAGAAAAGTTCATAGTCACAAGTTATTAGAAGTACAGACACACAAAGGCCAGGGAAATAGCACACAGAAAACAGTCAAGGGGTCCAAGGGGATCTGGTGGAGTCAGTAGTGTCTGTTATAACGTGTGTTTATTTTTGGCATGTGTACATTTATCAGTCAAAAAATTTCATCAGTTGTGCTTGTTATTGTTTCTGGAAATCTGCTGTGCCTACTCAGAGTGGCTTCTCCAGTGTTGTTTCCTGGGTAAACACTAGATTATTTCAGTTTCCTTCTTCCTTAACTTGAGCATTACCTACAAACAAAGTATTGTGAACCTTACTTTGCTGTACACCAATGTCTTTAACTTTTCACATTTTAGCACAACTTTGACTCTACAAGTTCCCCCAAAATGTTTTGAAACACAAAATAATGAAAAAAAAAAAGACCCCAAAACCAGTCAAGTGGAAATACTGGCAACAATAGAAGAGCATGGGGTTGGGGGATGGAGGCTGGGAGATAAAAGAGCAGGGAAGGCCATGGAGGCTGTGACAGATGGGGGTGTCATGAGGTGGGAAGGAGAGGCAAGATGGGATATAAGAATTACACGTGTTTTGCCACACACACATGTAACACACATACAAACAGATGAATCCACAAAACCCCACGTGGAGCAACCCAGAATATGGTAGGCCCAGTTTGAACCTTTGCTATCATCACTACAGAATTAAATACGTATTGGGGACTCATAAGAAGATTCTTTGAACGAAAGACTAAGGAGTAAGGAGTCTTGTAGGAAAACATTCATCCAAAGAGAGAGAAGTCAGACTCTTCTAGAGTCAGAAAAGAAGAATGGTTTAAATATAGCACATCTGTCATCAAGCTGTCCTTTCAGCTCAGGATTGAGTCTATGTTCTAAAGGAAGGGAACTGTGGGCAAAAACTGAATGACCTCTTCTCACAAAAGGTAATATGTGACAATGGGAGCACCATCCAGCTCTACATGGGAACCCTTGTAATGAACGAAGGTAAGGGACTTATCATAGCACATAGGCTTAGATGCATCTGTCTGCAGTGGGCATAGCTTCAGATCATCAGAGGGTTCTGGTATACCCCGACTTCTGATACATCTGCAGGAAGTGGGTATCAGGGGCTCCACAAATAGGAGAAGAGGTGTTAGCAGCAGTGAGGACCCCATGAAGCTTGGCAATACCAAAGACTGTGATGCAGGCATCTCTCCAGGAAGGTGGAGCAGCACAGGATGGGAGGAAGAGGGTGAATGTTGCGTAGCCCATGTTCATGAACACATGTGAGATGCTTGCTGGAAACAGCTGGGAATGGGGTGGAGCCTGACTTTAAAGGAGAGAAGGCTACAGTTTCTTGTGTTAGTTCAGGTCTTCCAAAAAGTGGACACTAAGTCAGGATTAGATGAGCAAAGCATTTATTGAGGGCACTGCCTGTGAAGGAGAAGGAAGAAGCCAACTACGTTGGGGGACCATGATGCAGATCTGACCCCTGTGAAGGAGAATTAAGTAGGAAGAGTCTCAGAATGTAGCCTTATTCCAAGAAAGTTTCAGCCAGGCTTCTGGGGAGTTCTTGAGGCAGCATCTCCTGGTTGAGGAGACCCAGGTCCTGCAGGAATGCCACCATGTTCAATCATTTGTTGGGAACAGACTATGAGAAACCTGGCCTTGGTACAATGTCCAAAGGGACAATGTTGGAGCCATCAGACAACCACGCTCCCACTGAAGGAGATGAAGCAGCTCCTCTTAATGTTCATCACAGTTTCATGTCAGCAGATGGGACTCAAACAGAGAAATACTTGTTATGGTTTGTGAAGCCACATTTTGAACCCCAGGTCTGTGCTGAACTAGATGAATAAACTTGGATTGCAAAGGGTTAAACTTTTTGGAACTTAAATAATTATACTCTTAGTTTTCAGAACTCCTTCATCCAGAACTATACCCTTCTTCCTCTGTGATACCCTTCTTCCTTTGTGATGCCTATAAACTGAGGCATATCTAGAATGGGGTTTATTAGAACACATCAAAGAGGTCCTGGAATTGCCAACAGCTTGTGCAGAGGCCATCAGAATGAAATTTTTCTGGCCTCAGTATATTGAAAGGTAACAGATTGCTTAAATTTGTCTAAATGTACATATGTTGGCTAGGGAGACAAAGGTGAAGATATATAAAAGAATCCAGGTAACAGATGGGAAGCAATCAACACTCCTTACTCCAGCCACTCATGCCAAGCCTCTACCCATGCCAAGGGTTTGAGAGTTGTCTGAGGATTTAAAAGTTGTCTAAATAATAGAAAAACTGCTCAACATGTCCAAAATTCAGAACATCGGTGACCCCCTCCCCTAGAAAGGATTTTAACGGACTGAAAACCTGGCCAATATGCATTTATGATGATGCCATTTGTCAGGACTGTTAATTCAAGAATTATTTGTTAAACTAGTGCTTCAGCCACAGCAGGTTGAGCATGTTTACCAACACATAGCACCCCGGGGGTTACCCCTGGAAAGTGAGAGAGGTAAATATAGGGCAGGTAAAAGGAAGTGCCTAGGTGGTGGCAACTTACTGAACTTGTTATGTCGAGAGGTAATGATAGCCAAAAACATAAATAGCACCTCTATTAAAAAGCTGAGATAAGTTTATGCCTGATAGGTCACTAGCTGTGATTTAAAGGTGTTCTTTAATCTTTTGAGGGTGACTTCAGAGAGATTATCTTGTTTGTCCCACAGCATAATCTACTGGGGCCTCTGTAAAAACCATGTTGCTGGATCAGATGTACAGTGGTTTTAATTTAATGATTCTCAAGTGAATGAATGAATGTGAGGAAATTCTAAGGCAGTCATTAACTTCTGTGGTTATACTAGGCTCAGCTCATCACACTTTTATTGGTGGTGCAGGGCTCTTCAGCCAAGAAGACAACTTCATGAGCACTGCCCAGACATCTTTACCTGCTTAGCTCTAGGGCAGTTCCCTTTTATGCAAGGTATTGAAGCAGAGGCTGGAGCTTCTGGAATAACTGAGGTTGTCTAAACCCTTTCCCAACTCAAAGAAACAGGTCGCTCTGGTTGAAGGGATGGGGGTTCGAGGGCTGAGTGGAAACAGCAGGTAACCTTGTCCATCCTCCTTCTTTGTCCCCACTGAAATCTCTGAGGCCCCTCTTCAGGGCATGATGTGAGAACTGCTGTGACCAAGGAAATCAATGTACTTAGAGTTGGGCTAGATGACTAGTGGTGTCCTTCCAGCCCTAGGACTGCATAGTTGGCTGTGTGATGACTGCCACATATGTCAGTCTGAGTTCTCTGGTAAACACAGATTGACCTTTCTAGAAGGCAGCATGGTGAGCTGGATAGAACATGAGCTGTGGAGTCAGAAGGCTTGGGCTCTGGTCTTGACTCTGACATTTACAGGTATGTGACTTTGGCAAATAACTTCACTAAGACTCAGTTTTCTGGCCTTTGAAATGGGGAGAATAACATCTACCTCAAATAATTGCTGGTAAGCTTCAGTGAGACACCCACATGGTCTTGGCAGAGACAGGACAGACCTGCACATACACACATTCTCCAGGAGCTCTTGTCTGGTTTCCAACACTCTTTTGTATCTTGGCTCCCCACATTCCCCTTATGGCTTCTGCCTTTGGCCACCCACTTTGTGTTTACCATTGGAGCCCAATATCATTGGATCCTAGAGACACAAGCCTCATAGTCACCCTTTGACTCAACCTACAACCATGGGTGTAAGGCACCAGGACACTCCTCAGACTGGCCTTGCAGACTGTAGCTGCTGGAGAGGAGAGTGGTTGGGGTCTCCAGCCCCCAAGGCCCTCTTGGTTTCTGGTTTAGTTCAGAGTTGGTTTTTCTACTGGAACTTGGGTTCTGAGCCTTCCCAAAACTGAGAGTACATGTCGTGGCGTCACGCTCCACACTCCAAAGCTTTCTGCCATTTAGATCCAGGCAACTGAATTATTCATCCCAAATAAGCCTTGGTTCTGACCACAGCCACTGGGGGAAGTTTGCAGAGAATGGCATGCACAGAGAGGACCAGACATTAGCTGGGACCCAAGAGTAAGAAGACAGATTAGGCTTACCCCAAATGAGCCACTGCTGCACAGAACAAAAGGAAAAGGCACCGAGGAGAATCCACTCCTCTAGCTGGGCATGACGGCATGCATCTGTAGTCCTGGCTACTCAGGAGACTGAGGTGTAAAGATCCCTTGAGCCCAGAAGTTCAAGACTACAGTGAGCTATGATCACACCATTACACTCCAACCTGGGTGACAGAGCAAGACAGTCTCTAAAGAATACATTTTAAAACAGAGAGAAAATCCACTCCAGCTCTGAGCCTGAAAAACAACAAAACTTTAAGGAGGAAAGAGCAGTGGCCTGAGAGTTGGGAGAGCTAAGCTCCTATCTTGGCTTGACTAGAATCCCGCTGTGAGTTACAGCTTCTTAATTTCCTCATCAGTAAAATGAAGAGGTGAGATGTGATTCTTACAGGAATGAACCTAGGAATACAGGGGCCTGAATTTCCTGCATCATTTATTCTTCAGTGTTCCACCCATACAGGCACATGGGGAAATGGATGGAAAGCCAAGTCTACCAATCTGGCTTACTTGGCAGAAGAAATCTTCAGTTCTTAAAACTAGTGAAAACAATACCTTGGACTTATCACAAAACGTGTGCTAAATAAGGCACCAATGATACCTATAGTACATGTTTTTATCATTCCTTAATCTCCGCTGACTGGCTCCCTTCTGTTCATTGTGAAGGAATCAGCAGGTGTGAAAGGATGCAGGGTAGCAAGTTATAGAGAGAGCAGGTTTGTCAAGCCCATCAGAGTGGAAACTGGGTAATTTAATCTGGGAATATTAGATAAGCAAACAGATCTGTTAATGTAGGAAACAGTATTGGTTCCACAAACTAAGAAGGGAGACTGGGCCAGATATGAAGGCGCCCTTTCCTCCTCAGAGGCAACGGTTTCTACCTTATTATTGATAAAGATGAGACTGGCATTTACCTCTTACGTGGAACATGAGGCAGTATGGTAGCAGTGAATTCCACACGTTGAGAAGCCTGGCAGCAAACAAGAATAACAGAATTTAGCAGAGAGAAGGTGAGCAAACAAGAAGCAAGAACCCCAGTAATTCTGAAGTAGGGAATCCAGAGAGCACCTTCTGGGCTTGCCTGGAGGGTTTTAGGGCAGGCAGGGTTGGCCCTGGAGTCCTTCTCACTAGTGTCTTACTTGGCCTTTCTAATGTATATGAGGAACTTCAGTGGATCAAATCACTTATGTAAAAACTTTTAATATTCTGTGTGCCACATAAGCATCTTATATCAGGCTTCCTGTGTTGAAGGCTGTCTTCAGAAGATTTCTAAACACAGAACCAACCAATTAATAATGACGATGATGATGATAGTGATATCTAAGCGCTGGAAACTCTCCCAAGCATTGTAAGTATATTTTTTCATTTAATCCTCACTACAACCCCTTGAGGTAACTATTATTATCACTTTTTTACAGTAGAGAAATTGAAGCTCAAAGAATTGAAGGAATTTACTCATGGTTACGAGGCTACTCAGTGGTGAAGCTGGGACTCCAACCCAGAACTATTTGCACCCAAATCGATGCTCTCAGTTAATATGCCATACAATGCAGCCAGCAGTGAACAGAAGGCATTTAATGAACACTTATTAATGACCAACATCTCTCAAGAGCTTTATCTCTAAAATCTCATTTAAATACAGTAGTCCATACAGTAGGTGCTATTATTATTGTTCTTATTGGCACTACAGGAGAAGACAAGGAGGCTTGAGAGGTTTAGCAACCTGTCCAAAGTTGCATGGGAATGCAAGCAGTCGATTTTGGATGCAACCCTGGGCAGCTTGTCACTGAGTTAAACTGAGACAGTAACGTTCTGAATCTCACTGACTCTGCAGCACCTGTATTGTGTGTTGTAAATAATCCAATGTTCCAGGGTAAATCCTATTTGGCAAGTTCAATTTTATTTCATTTTATTTATTTTATTTCATTTTAGTTTTTGGAGATGGATGCCTCTGTCACCCAGGCTGGAGTGCAGTGACGTGATCTTGGCTCACTGCAACCTCTGCCTCCCGGGTTCAAGCGATTCTCCTGCCTCGGACTCTGGAGCAGCTGGGATTACAGGTGCCCACCACCACACCTGGCTCATTTTTTAGTAGAGTATTTTTAGTAGAGACAGCATTTTACCATTTGGCCAGGTCGGTCTTGAACTCCCGACCTCAAGTGACCCAACTGCCTCGGCCTCCCAAAGTGCTGGGATTATAGGCGTGAGCCACTGCGCCCAGCTTTCAATTTTATATTTTAACTGTCTAAGGCCCTTCCTGCAGGGGTGATGTTTGGTACCTAGTGGACTGCCAACAGTTTGGACATTGGAGCAGTTGCATCTCGCCCCTATTTATTTATTATGGAATATTTATTATGTACTACCAGGAACTTCCCAGGCAAAGGCAATCTGCCCTGTATAAATTGAAGGGTGAGGAGCTCTATCACCACATGGAACTTTGTCTAAAGCTTTTCAAAACTGCTATGTTGCCAATGCAAAATTTATTTTGCTCCTATTTAACCTCTTGCCAGGAGGTTAGTAGGGGCCAACCTCAGAACAATGCTGGCTCTTCTAAGTTGAGCCTCTGTGTCATAAAGGGCTTTAGGGTTTCCTAACACTAGACCTCCATCTGAGGAAAATTCTAATTTAGTCCAGGCTTCCTGTCCCCAGATGTCGTCTTGCTTCATCCCTTCCAGACCTGCACTTTTGAAAAGACTCACTAAAGCGTTTCTAATGTCCGCCTCCATTTCCTCCAGCAATTGTGAATGTAGGCTTCCCGGAGTGTTATCAGTATGAAGAATCTTGAGCCATTTCTGATATAATCTATCCCTTCCCAAATCCTCTTCACCAACCCATTGTCATTTGATTCCAGATTAAGAAAATATCAGTTCTTCTTCACAAATGATGTGGGGTGCTAGAAGCGTTTCATATCTTTATCCTTATCTGTTGTAGAACACATTATCCTTTGGCATTTGAGGAAGAAATTACTTTTGCATCCTTAATCTTGGCTTATTGTTAATTGTTTTTGTTCCTTTGGATGCTTCAAAACGGCCATTTGCCTTTCTTCCCATAACTATACCTTGTCTTTAAGAACCAGGACCTTGGCCAAGTCAGTTCACTCAGCATTAATGTCCTCATCTGTCAAGCAGTTGGACGAGAGCAGGGGCCAGCAACCTTTTACTGGAAAGGGCCAGATTGTGAGTATTTTAGGCTTGTGGGCCATATTAGAGGCTTGTCTCCATGGCAACTACTGCACACTGCCATTGTCGTGTGAAAGCAGCCGCAGACAATACACAAGCAAGTGAGCCCGGCTCTGTTCCAGTTCAACTTTATTTATGGACACTGAAGTTTAAATTCCACATAATTTTCATGTTTCCCAAAATACTATTTTTTCCAACCACTAAAACTTGTAAAAAGCCATTCCTAGTATGTGATCACATTCCTAGTATGTGATTCCTAGTATGTGATCAAAATCAGGCAGTGGTCCAGATTTGGCCCTGGACAAAATGACTCTAACTTTCCTCGTTATTCAAAGTATCATGACACTCCAGAGCTAGAGGGGGCCTTAGAAACAGGCACGCGCGGTCACCTTGTGAGCCACAGAAGGAAATGGTAGCCCAGAAAGGTGAAGTGACTGACACACACCTATGTAGCTGGCAGGGCGGTGGAAGCTGAGTCAGGCAAAGAGCCTGACAATAAAGAGTCTACGACTGTGTGTGCCTCCAGCATGTCAACACATATGCTGGGCTCCATTTATTAGCAGAATGAGATCATTTTAGAGTCACAAGTTTGGGAATGACCCTTTGCTCCTGCCTGGAAATAGCATTTTATATCTTTGTATTTTGGTAAAAACGTGATTGTGAGCTCTTTGTTTGAGTGAACATAGAAACTCCTCACTTCGGTAAAACTCCAAAGAGTTTTGTTGTGTGTGCTTTTATTTGTTGTTATGATTAAGGCCAAATTAGACAACAGCTTAAATCAAGCCAGTGCAATTTACAGAAGCCCAACATTTATTAGGCTAGTGAAGTGATATACAAAACCAACATTTGTGATACTTGAACTAAAAAAAAATTAAGTAAATTTATCTTGAAAATTTGGGGGGATGAATTGGACTGAAATATTATTAGATGGAAGAGTAATCACAGACACACACACATACACACACATACACACACACTCACATACACACACACATACACTCATATACACACACACACCTACACACATACACTCACATATACACATACATTCATACACACATACACACACACACACATACAGACTTACATACACACTCCCATACACACACACACACACACACACACACATATACCTGGAAGGGAAAATTTTGGTTCATCCCCCTCCAAAGACTGGTAAAATTAGCATGAATAAATTGAACACCAGGTGAGCGTGGTGCAGTGTATGCCACCTCTATTCTCCCAGGAGCCCTACAAGGTATTAGTGATAAATACTTTGTTTACAACAAGATGGAGTCAATCACAGTGCAGCACCTTAAACTATGAGGCTCCATTTTAAAATCTGTCAGTCATCATCCAAATGGATTGACCAGGAAATAAGATAGACCACTGCAAAAGCCTGCTTTCTGCCCCACGCCCCTTTTGCTTGCTAAAAATGGAGAAAATGTCTTGGAGGGTTGTGTGTGTATGTGTGTGTGTGTGTCTGTTGCTGTGGGGGTCAGGCAGTTGCTTTAAAATTCAGTACTCTTCCTTCCACTTTGGTGACCAGAAAGGTGGGAAGAAGAAGTTGGAGACAGGAAGGAATTTCATAAAAACAGCCCATCAAAACAAGTTTTAGGATGGTAGTAGAAGGAGGAGGAGATCACCCAGAAAAAGATGGTTCCAGGAATTCCCATCTGGAACTTGGTTTACACTTCTTGAATATTCACACTGTTTCTTAACTTCCAGGCAAGTCTCTGCATTAGCAGCCAACTCTGGCAAGCACTGTATAGGGATCCAGGGAGATTTATTGCAAAGAGAGAGATGAGAGATGCCTTACGTAGCTTTTCAGATGGACCACATCTTCTCATGTCATCATGCAGGCTCACTCTCCTTCCTGAACCCTTCCCTGAGCCTTTTGCACTCACACCTGGGAAGAAAGGGGATTGGAAGTTCCAGCAAAACCAGCCACAAATGATGCATGGTAAGGCCTCTATCTACCAGACAGGAAGGCAGCAGCATAACTAGTCAGGCCCTTGTGATTTAGGGACTCGCCAAGCGGCACTAAAGCTCCCAGCCAAGAGTCTAGGATCCACTTTCATTTGTGGAACCCTGATCCTGCAGGTTGCTAAGCCATTTTCCCCGGCTCCCCAAACTTTGCAGGAGCTTAAAGCTTCATCATGCAAAAGAAAAGGATCCCTGCTTTACACTTTGCAGAGTAGGAAATAAATGGCTTAGCTTTCCTTCTAGGATAAAGAAGATTTAGACTTGGTCAGTCATCTCTAATATGATGGCATGCCTCCCCCGTTCGCTTAACTACGCCCACCATGCAGTCCATTCCTGAAAAGGAGATTCTAGGCAACCCACATCTATTGATACAGAAGTCCTGTGCTTTCTCACTTTCTGCTCGCCTAACTCGGTTCTTGGACATACTGAATTCCTAACCTCTCGGTATTGTCTTCCTTTTTCTACCCAATTCTATTCTTTGGACCTTTATTCATGTTTGTTTATTCACTTATTATTGATTTCTGCCAACAATATGAGTACTGTTATGTGTAAATCTGTGCCAAAGATATATGTGATGGAGAACAAAACAAAGGGGGTTCCTGTGCTTTACAATTTACAACCTAGCAAGGAGGAAGACAGTCAAAAAAGAGTTATCTGGCCCGGCGCGGTGGCTCATGCCTATAATCCCAGCACTTTGGGAGGCTGAGACGGGCAGATCACGAGGTCAGGAGATCGAGACCATCCTGGCTAACACGGTGAAACCCCGTCTCTACTAAAAATACAAAAAACTAGCCACACGTGGTGGCAGGTGCCTGTAGTCCCAGCTACTTGGGAGGCTGAGGCAGGAGAATGGTGTGAACCTGGGAGGCAGAGCTTGCAGTGAGCCGAGATGGTGCCACTGTACTCCAGCCTGGGCAACAGAGCAAGACTCTGTCTCAAAAAAAAAAAAAACAAAAAAACAAAAAAACAAAAAACAATTATCCAAGCACTTACAGCCTTCTGATGTGGTGAGTGCTGTGAAGGCTAGTGGCTCACAAAATATGAATAGAAAGCCTGTTAGTGCCAGGCTGAGGACAAACAGGGAACATGAAAGAGCCCCTTCTCCCATCCGTATTTTCGTGGAAACAGACCTTTAACCAAACAATCACGCTCATGAGTGGTACAATCTGAGTATCTAACAGGGGAGCTTAACATATGCCTGAGAGTGATTGGGTGACTTCTGGGAGGAAGTGGCACTGAAGCAGACACCTGCAGGTTAGGTAAGAGGTGACACAGCCCTGCTAACTCCTTTGGCTTCTCCGCCATGTACCCACCAGTAGGTGTGACTCTAGACACCTCTCCATGGATGTGAATTCAGCATCTGCCTTTTGCTTTTATCTGGTCTTGCCATAATAGACTACACAGACTAGTCCAAACGCTCCCTGGGATTACACCAAGGCATCAGCCTACCTGACCAGCATCCCTGGCCCCTGACAGTGGGTATTGACATGTGGGAATGCCATGGCTTTGCTTCCCACCTAGCACGGGCCCTGCACACAGTACCACTCACTAAATAGCAATATTGAATATAAAGTCACTAATTTCCATTTATTTGATAACTGGCTCCAGTCATCTGTGGGTGGGGCCTCTTCTCAAATTATTCCCACATTCCTTTGCTCTCTAGGAAGAACTTCCTGCCAGCACGCTGCTACCTGCCTTAGTTATTACCATCCACAAACACAAGGCCAATCATTGTATTATATTTTAGCTCTGGGGTGGGTGTCTCACTCGTTTGGTGAACCTGAACCCCATAGCAGTCCATTTTTCCTTGGCCTCTGTTGAAGCTGGAGGAACAATAGGGCTCCATTAGTTTGTCTGTAACAGCAGAAAGGTCAGGGAGTGAGCAGGTGCACAGAAGCATGGCTGCTCACGCAGGGCAGAGCTTGCGTGACGAGTCCTCCTTCCCCCATCACTGTTTATTCTTTTCACTTATCACTCACCTGAAGCCTTGGCTGGGCTCGGTGAGCTAAGAAAAGTATTGAGCCCAGAGGAACACAAAGTTCTTGCTCCAGTTGCCCCAGTGGGTCTCTGAGTAAGCCGTTTAATGACCTGTTGTTACTCACTGTGAAAGAAGAGTCTCAGGACAACCTTTAAACTGGCCTCCCTGGGAGGTGGAGGGGGATCCTCATTAAGGTAATTTGAAAGTATTTAGCAAAGATGAAGTTCAGGGTCAGTGCTCAGTGTGGTTCCTAATAAAACCCTTGGCACTTTCGGGAAGAGCAATGCTGAGGGAGGTCCAGGTGCCGAGAGAACAGGCACAAAAGGGGACCTGGAAGGGGCTGGGCCTGCCACAGGTGCTGGCCACGTGTGCCCAGCCTTTTCTTCCATTTCAGAGATTTCATGGCAGTGTTCCTGCAATGGGAACAGGTTGAAAAATCTGATCATGCTCAAGCGGTCACCCAGTTCTCATCTTGGGCTTTATTGTGGGACTATAATTGGTGTCACTGGCCAGAAGGTAGGTGTCCCCTTTGATTTTAACAGCTACTTCCTCTGATGGCCTTCTTTGGCCTCAATTCTTGAGTATTTTCTTCCTTTTGTACCTAAAGTCTGTGATAACTTGGGGACATCCCGGAAACCACCCCACCTGCTTGGGTGTGAGCTTCAGGAAGAAGAGTTGCATTAAATTGTCTACATAATATAGCCACATTTTAGAATTAAAATAGAGAAAATTAGGGGGAAACATACATGGTCCCATTAACTTAACACATTATTATTATTACTATTTTGATGTATTTTTCCCATGTTATTCCCAAATGTGTTTTGGGTTTTTTTTTTTTTTTTTTTAAAAGATGGGCTCCCACTGTGTTGCCCAGGCTAGAGTGCAGTGGCTATTCACAGATGTGATTGCATGACTGCTCAGCATGGGAATTTTGACCTGCTCCATTTCCAACCTGGACTGGTTCACCCCTCCTTAGACAATCTGGTGGTCCCTTGATCCTGGGAGGTCGCCATATTGATACCATACTTAATGCAGACACCAGATAGACATAGCTCACTATAGCCCAGAACACCTAGGCTCAAGCACCCCTCCTGATTCAGCCTCCTAAGTAACTGGGACTACAGGTGCACACCACCAAACTCAGTCCAAATGCTTTTTTTTTTTTTTTTTTTTTTGAGACAGAGTCTCACTGTCACCAGGCTGGAGTGCGGTGGTGCAATCTTGGCTCACTGAAACCTCCGACTCCCTGGTTCAAGCGATTCTCCTGCCTCAGCCTCCTGAGTAGCTGGGATTACAGGCATGTGCCACCACACTCAGCTAATTTTTGTATTTTTAGTAGAGACGGAGTTTCACCATGTTGGCCAGGATGGTCTCGATCCCCTGACTTCACGATCTGCCCGCCTCAGCCTCCCAACCAAATGCATTTTTTTTTACAATGCTATAATAATGGACATTGAAATCAGTGTTCTGTTTTACTTTATGTTTCTACCTAGTCTTCACAGAATCTATTTGAAAGCTAGATATTATTTATTGAAAAATAGATTGGCTTTATGGTAATTGTTCCTTAGATTTTACATTTTCTTGCATCCAGTCTTCCACTAGTGGACTGGCACTGGACAGATCAGTGTTGTATGAGATCCATGGTACAGTTCTAGGAAAGGGCCTGAGTCACGTGGCAGAATAGCTCTCTCTGCTGAAGATGGCTCATATCAAGGGTGTCTTCTCCGCTATCTGGCCTGAAGCTAATTGCATGTCAATCAGGCAATGCACCATATCATAGATAAGATTCTGGTTGCAAAAATCAGTATCTCAGTAGAGTTAAATTTAGCAAGAAAGAGATATTTGTGGTAAAGACAAAGGGGTGTTTGATGGCATAGAAGAGATTCTCCAGGCAGACCTCAGGGAGGGCCTGGACTTGCAAAGCCATCGGAAGCCTGTCCCATTTCTCCTCTGTACACACATCTGCTTCATGCTCTCTCTCTCTATATATATATACATACACACTAGTTATATGTGTATACCTAGTACCTTCTGGAGGCTAACGCTGTTACTACTATATATGATGTATCTCTGCCCTGTCCAAGGTCAGCCCCTCCAACTGTACCCTGCATCCTATTCCTTCTCACCTTCTCAAGGACATGACTCCTGAAACTCTCCCTTCCCTATCTTGCATCTCAATTTCCTCCATCATTCATGTCATTTTGTTTGTCAGCAAACATGTTCCAGTATCTTCCAACTTAAAGCAAATAACAAACTACCCTTAGCCCCATGCCTTTCTCAATTTAACACCCAATCTCTCTGCTCCTCTTGACTGACCTCAAAAATCTCAAGAGAATTGTCTGTATTGCTGTCTTCATTTCCTCATCCTTCCTTCTCTTCTCAGTCTTTCTAGTTGGATTTGCATCCTTCCAGTTCCACTAAAATTTATCTGGTTAAGATCACGATGACCTACATCTGCCACATCTGTATCCTCCCCTAACCCAGCCTTTCAGAAATATTCCATATGGCTGGCTGTTCCTTTCCTGAAACATTCTCTTCTCTTGGACTTGAGGATACCCTGTACACTAGATCCTCTGGCATGCTACCCAGATCCCCGCTGCAGGACGAAGGAACTCATTGCTCTGGCTGCCAGCATTGTTGGTGACTGACAGCCCAGGGCTAAGTCTATCTCTAGGAATTGTCCTCATATGGAGGAAGCTGACTTGACTAAACTTATGCCCCTGTTGCAAGAATAGCCTGCACCTAAGGACTGGTTGTTACAGAGGTACGAGTTCCAGCCCCCCCGTGTCAGTTTGGGACAATTCTAAAGGATCATGCCAGCTCCAGAGCTGCCCTTTGGATGGGCTGAGGCTCCACTGTAACGGGATCACATTTCAAGCCTCTCTCTGCCCCATCCTGCTCCCCTTACTTCCTTATAGGTGCTGTTCCTGTGGCCTTCTCAAACCTCTCTCTCTCTCTCAAACTTTGATCCCAGGGACCTGCCCTAATATGCCGAAGTCTCCTGGTTTTCCTACAATCTCATTTTCTGTTGCCTAAATGTCTCACAAGTTCATTTAACTGATTGTTTTTTCTGTCTCAACAACTTTAAAATACCTCTTAATTTTTTTTATTTGACTTTATATTTTGACCAGCTTAGGTTCGTAGAAAAATTGAGCAGAAGGTACAGAGATACTCCGCCTACCCCCACCGCCACACATGCTCCGCATCTCCCAATGTCAACATTCCCCACAAAGTGGTACATTTGTTGCAATCAATGAACCTGCATTGGCATGTCATTACCACCCAGAGCCCCTAGTTTACATTAGGGCTTACTGTTGATGGGCAATCTATGGGTTTGGGCAAATGTACTATGGCATGTATCTACCATTACAGTATCATAAAAAGTATTTTTACTGCCCTAGAAATCCTCTGTGCTCTGCCTATTCATCCCTCCCTCTCCTAACCTTTAGCAACCACTGATCTTTTCATTCTCTCCAGTTTGGCCTTTTCCAGACTGTTACACAATTGAAATTGTACAGTATATAGCCTTCTCACATTGTCCTCTTTCCCTTAGTAATATGCATTTAAGTTTCCTTCATGTCTTTTCATGAAAATACATTTTTCTTTCTCCCTCTCACTCCTTCTGTTCTTCACCTTCTTTTCTTTGTTTGTATTATCTGGCTGTTATACAGGTGCTAAATAGAGAGCTGATAAGATAGTGGTCCCACTCCCTAATGGTTTTTTTTAGAAACAAACACACTTGTCAATGACTGTGTTCAGGTTTTCTGAAATCTAAGGGAGAAGGAAATTACAGAATGGATTTTATCCACTGGGTCAAGTGAAATTAATGCAGCAGCAACTGACTCATTTATTCTTCTATAATTAGGTAAATAGAATTTACCCGTGGGTACAAGTCTGAAGACTTGATACACCAATCAAACCAGTAATTGTGAAATTATATATGTACTTTGCTACTATTTTGTTGTAAGTACATTTCATTCTTCTCTTGATTCCACTCTAAAATAAAGAAGTAAAAGACCAAATGTTTGGATTTGCCACAGCTGTAAACTTCTCACTGCGGAAGAGGGAAGTAGAGCATTTTTTCACAAAGAGCTTCATCACCTGAGACATCAAGAGGAAACTGGATTCCTAGACAATTGCATCCAAATGAGATTACCTAGAAAATCAGAAATTACACAATGTACATTTTGTATCCTATTGCGTATTAAATGTACATATACAACCAATGTTGGTCTTTTAGTTTTGACAAACATACCATGGATAGGTAAGATGCTAACATTAGGAGAAGGTGGATGAAGAGTATAGGGGACCTCCCTGCATTATCTTTGTGACTTCTCTACAAATCTAAAATTGAGAGTTTAAATAATACACAGTTTCATAGATAAGCTGTTGAGAGAACGTACCTCAGTGACGTTGAAATTGGGTATTTGGTGACTCCAGCCCTTCAGAGGTTAATGGTGAACACTGAAGTCAGAGAAAAGGTCTTTGAGCAGTTAAAAGCTTTCATAAACTTCTCATAGATAAGGCAGAACTATCTTCAGGCCTGCTGGCAACAGCTATGCATGAAAATACTGAAAAGACTGGAAGCTGCTGAGATACACTGACTAGAGCAAGCAGTACCTAAAGGAAAACTATCAAAAAGTGCACAGCTGTTTGGGGGACATTTGATATAGTGGAGAATGATCCTATATACTTCAAGAAGTGAAGCTGAATTATAACACATATCTCAACGGAGGGCATTCGTAATGATGTTCTTGGATGACAAAGGAAGTTGGAAGCTATTTTTGGCTTAAGCAGGAAATACTGCTTAAAAGTTTCTGCTCTTTTCTACTCAGACACCCTCAGAAATGCAGTGCAGATGGGAGAGAATGGGCTTTGGAGTTGACATCCTAGCCCATCTGACCTTGGGCAAATTCCTTAGTCTTTTTGAGTCTCTCCTTCTATTAAATAAAAATAATGATACATAGCCTGCACAGATTGCTGTGAAGATGCCATATTAGAATCTTTATAAAACAGCTAGCAAAAGCCTGGCACTCAGCAGGTATGAAGGGTTCAGAGAGATAACAAATGCACACCTGAGATTGAGTCCCGCTGCTCAGATCACCTCTCCGGCTGTGGCACTTTAAGGTCCCCTCTCCATTCTGTCTCTGAGGACAGGATGGTTTCATATGGGTCAGGTCAATGACTTTGATAGGTCACAGTGATCAGGATGAAAATTATTGGGTGAAGAGCCAGTAATTACTAGGAGCCATGGCATCTTTGTGGTCCTGCCTTTTGTGCTTGACTTTCTGTCATCTTCCCTCTGCCTCCTTTCTCCCTCTTGGAGACCCCATAAGGCTGGTAGAGTAGACAGGTCTGGGGCCTCCACTGGCCTCTAGCTCCAAGAAGGGTTGCTCAGACCAGCTTTACTCTGAGCCTTCAGGAGAAACACTTTTTCAGTAGATAGACTTTTCTTTTGAGTAATCTTCCTGATTTTTCTTACCATAAAAGTAATAACCTCTAGAGGACCAAGATCAGAGGTAAGGAAGCTATTAGCCTGGTCTCAACCTAGGCCCAGTGGGCCTGCCCATTATGGGAAAGAGACTCTTCTGCTCCATGAGGTCCATCCTCATGCAGAGCCAATGGTCCCGGGGGCCATCTGCACAGCTCCGAGAATCCTCAGTGTAGGGAGCTAGTGGAGGGTTCTCTAAAGACTAAGGGTCCTTTAGGCCCCTCCAACCTGCAGTCATTACTTGACTCCCTAGAGGGTGATCTTTTACCTGCTCTGGCTTTCAGAACCAGTCCATATCCCTGGTTTGGGCTAAGCCTGGCTTCTCAGTGTCTCCATCCCCATACTGTCCTCTAAGCCATGCCTTGAAGGACCTGATCTTGGCCTATTGCTTTGTGTCTATGTTTCAGTGCCCCGGTGAGAAAAGCATACTCTACATCATAGAAAAGTCTCTGTTCAAAAGGACTTAAAGACAAGAAGTGATGCTCAAAAAAAAGGTACCAGGTATCATTCCAGGTGCAGTGGCTCACGCATGTAATCCCAGCACTTTGGGAGGCTGAGGTGGGTGGATCATGAGGTCAGGAGTTTGAGACCAGCCTGGCCAGCATAGTGAAACTCCGTCTCTACTAAAAATACAAAAATTAGCCAGGTATGGTGGTGCGAGCCTGTAGTCCCAGCTACTTGGGAGGCTGAGGCAAGAGAATTGCTTGAACCTGACAGGCAGAGGTTGTGGTGAGCCGAGATTGTACCACTGCCCTCTAGCCTGGGCAACAGAGTGAGACTCCATCTCAAAAAAAAAAAAGTATAAATATGAGCTGTCATGTGAATCAAGACATAAATGGCGACAGTAGTCATGCATATTTTTTCTGACTGTCCTTGCATAAGTTGGAGATTTAGAAAATAGAACTTTTTGAATTTGGCCTGTTTTCCTTGAAAGTGCCCATCTCATTCTACCTCTTGCCTGACTATTGATTTCCTGAGGCCCTGCTCATTTGTTCCCACCTGCCTCGTCCTGGGACTTAGATCTGAGGAGATCAGCCACTTTCCCACACACTTTACACCAATTTGCAGCTGCCAGGCCATCATTTCTGATAAAAATGTACTGTATCTTTTCAAGTCTAAAAATAGGGTAATAATAACCTATAAGATTTTGTTGATAGCCAGTGTCCTGGTTTGCACTACTTATAAAACAGAAGGCAACATCCAGACAAACTGAGCCATGAAGTTGTAAGTCTCATCTCCTAAGGAAATGGTGACACTCAGCTCATCTCCTTTCTTGGAAGGAGGGACAGGTTCCCTCACCTCCTCCCCTCTCCCTTGTCAGGTCCCTTCCCATAGTTTAGTGGCTTCCTTACTCCTGACAGCCCCTTTCATTTGCCCCTTTCCCATCAGGTTCACCCTTCATGGTATGACCTGTCCTCCCCTCCAAACAGTTGCTGAGCTCTTTGGCCCCCAAGGGTACTCTGGCCAACATCCCAACATCTACCTTTCATCAATCAGAACCAGACTAGGCATGGTAACTAGTCTGGAAGGGGAGAGTGAATAGATTTTTTTTTTTTTTTCATTCTCTCTTAAGGCCAAGTGTGGATAAACGATGCAGGAAGATGAGAATTCTGTCTCAGCCAAGCAGTGAGCAATTGTCAGTGCATATCGGAAAGGTGAACCCAATGAAAGGCTTTGGGACATCAAGCCCCACATGCAAAATATGAACCTATAGGAGAAACAAATTAGAAACATGAAGTAATCACTATGTACAGTTCAGATGCTAAAAATAGGGCAAAACCGAGAGGAGAACACATTTGTCTTCAGCATTCCTTTCTTCACCTTCCTCCATCCCTTCTTTACCAGGGCTGGAGCCCTTGCTTGGCTCTGTTCCACCTGCCTGAAAGCTGGTCCCATAAGTTCATTTTCACTATGGGAATAGAGAACCCCAAACATTTGGTAGTGCTTGAGTCAGAGGAATGAATGATTAGTGGAGAATTTAAAAGATCCTTAGTGTTTATTTATTTGAATTTAACATGGCCCAGGAGATGGAGAGTGGGACTTAGTTACTGCAGGCTGACTGCTGTTGGTTTCTTCTGTGTGCCTACTTGGCCCAAAGAAAGGTGGCAGCCTGCACACTTGCAGAGACACTCTGGGCTGCCAAATCATGAGGGTGAGACTCTTTGAATCCTTAACCATTTTCATTTCATTTCCCAAATCTTCAGTTCAACATACTGGAGATATCAACATGGCTAAGACTCTTCTCTGTCCTTGAGGATCTCATGGTCAATCTGGAAGCAGACAGAGAGCTACATTTTCTATGGATGGTACAGCAGGACTAACTCAAGATAGGACAACCATGGGAAGAATAGAAAGGGGGACAACTAGATGGAAAAGGACTATAGGAGAGTCCTCTTCTCCAAGTTATCCTGAGCCTGGCTTAGGAAATCATAAGTCCTGTCCATCTGAGCCTCTAAAGCTCCACCCGGGTGGGAGGATGGAATAGGGCAGAAACCCAGCCAGTCCCCTTCACCTTTCTTGGGGGAGCATTCTTTTAGGAAAGTCACCTTCCCTTCCCACAAGTTTCCCCTGCCATTTCACTACATAATCCTTAGACTTCCTGGCCCTAAGGCCTGCTGTGATTCTGTTGAAGGTCAATTGACCCTCTCCTCGACATTTGAACTAGAATTCTTTAGGGAGACACTGGGGCATTTTATCAAGAATGTTCTATACAAAGGCTGAGCAATAACTGTGTTTGGGTAACATTATCAGGCTGTCAGCACTAGCCAAATGCTTGGTCTATGGTGGCCAGAATTTGGAAGATGGATAAATCCATGTTGCCTTCCTCCTCTGTCTACACTGGCTTCTGGACAAAATGTAAGACCCTGCAGTTCCTTGAACTATTATCCCCCAAATGCTCCGTGTGTTCTTGATTCTTCCTTTCACTACCGACCTTCCTTTCATGTGCCTTTCAAAACATTTATTTATGGGGATCAAACTCTTCTGCATCTGCTACTTGATGTGCACAAAACTTCCTCTCCTTTCTTAACTAAAACCTGGCTCTCTCCCAGGGACTACCCTTTTGCTGTCCATTTAAGGGAAGATGGCTCCTCTGCCTCCTCTATTTGCTGCCTCAACACTTTCAAGCAAACCCCTCCTCCTTTCAGACTTGCGGCATTTGACCTGGCTCTCTGGGGCTCATTGAGGTCATCTATAGATTATCCACTAATTTCCTTCCAGTCATTGAGGACCTTGTCTTCTGGCTCATACTTTTCCTTTCCCCCTAGATCCTACCATCATCATAGGGACCTGCCACATCACATGTCTAAATAGCTTTGTAGACAACCTGTTCAGCATCTTAGCATCCAGGTTTCTGATGCCCCCAGTCCCAGCAGTCTTTCCCATACAGTTTTAGTAGCCTGCCTTCAGGACACATGGGAGAACTTCCATCCCTCTTCCCTCCTTCACTCCCTCCCTCTTCCCTCCTTCATTCCCTCCCTCTTCCCTTCTTTACTCCCTCCCTCTTCCTTCCTTCACTCCCTCCCTCTTCCCTCTCACCTCCCTCTCTCCCTCCTTTCTTTCCTTTCTTCTTGCCTTCCCAAATTTATTGAAGGTCTCTGCTGAGCACTGCAATCAGCACCAAACTCCAACAACAGGAGACAAAAAGGCAAACTCATAGGTGTATCCAAGTGTTCTAGGTCTGGGATAGTAGTCCCCTCAGTGGTTCTTCCTCATCTGTGTGGAGCCAGAGTGCCCACCCAAGTTCGAGGGTCCTTGCCCTCCCCTGCCCTCTCTATTATACTCACTTCTTGGTGCTCTTATCTGGTCTGAAGGCTTTACATATCATCTTATACTGATACCTCCCAAATTCGCATTTCAAGCCTGAACCTGTTTCCTAAACTCCAGTCTTGTATGTACAACTGACGGCTTGACATCACCACATAACATATCTCAAAACAAATTCTTCATTCTCAACTTTCCCGTTTCCCTCTCCATACCTCCAATGTGCTCCTCCTCCAGGCTTCAGCTCAATAAAATGGCAACTCCCTCCTTCCAAGCTCGGGAGAGAACCTTGGGGTCATCCCTGACTCCAGTCCTTCTTTCACATCCACTTTCAATCCACCAGAAATCATGTCGATTCTACCTCCAAGATACATGCTGAATCTGACCACTTCTTTCCATAGATTTACCACCATCACCTTGCCAAGGTCACCTGCATCTCTCACTTGGATCTTTGCAGACTCCTCCTGACTGCTCTACTGGTACCCACGCTTGCCCTTATGCAGTCTATTATCAACACAGCAGTCAGAGGGATCCTGCTATGACCTGAGTCAGGTCCTCTCATTTTGCTACAAATGCTCCCATGCCTTCCTGTCTCACTCAGAGAAAGAGCCAACATGCCGCGATGGCCTTCAGGTCATGATCAGCCCGACCCAACCTTGCTGTCTTACCTCCTGCTGCTGCCTCCTCACGGCCTCACCAAGCACATTCCTGCCTCAAAGCCTTTGCCCTTGCTCTTCCCTTGGGATAGGACACTCTTCCATCAGAAATTTACCCAGATCCCCTTTCCCTTCCTTGACGCTTTTACTCCAATGTTGCCTTAGCAGAAAGGTCTGCCTTTATCACCTGATGAGACCAAGCAAACACCTGAGTCCATCTCCCAACACTTCTCCTGCTTTATTACTCTCCTCACCACCTATTGTTTAAAATATGCATTTATTGTCTTGGTTTTGGTCTCATCCACTAGAATCCTAGCTCAATGAAGTCAGAGGCCGTGTCCCCTTGATTTACAGCTGCACCTCCGGGACCACGGACAGCAGGCACTCAGGGGATGTTTTTGAATGGCTCAGTGGATAGAAGTTAATTGGAGCACTATAAGGAATTGTGAGTTGCAGTGGTCATCTAGATCTAAAATTCTCATTTTCAAGCCTTCCTTATCCATGGACTCCTTCATTTAAGTGAAACCAAAGAGTTGAAGGGGCAGAGGACAGCTGAGGAATCTGGAAGCCCATTCCTTGGTTTCCCCTTTCACTTTACAAGGAAGTCCCTAACATACCTTGGCTGAACCAAGGGTCTGAGGAGCACAGTTTGAAGACCAGTGATCTAGGAGATAATATTGTGACAGTTTATAGTGGTTTAGAGACTGTTTGTCCTTTGGCTATGATTTTAGACAAATTATATGCGTTCTTTTATGATGTCCTCTAATTAAATACCTTTATCTCAAAAGAAGTTCACCCTCCTTCTGAGGAAATAGAATTTACTTTGTAACAATCAACTTTATGATGCAGTTTTCTGGAACACAATGTAGTAAAAAGCAGGAACTTTTTTTGGCAAGGCATCGCTGAACAAGGATCAAGGAGAAATGCTTACATTTGACTTTTTGGTAATAGGTGAAGAATTAAAAAACTAGATATTCATTTTCCAACAAACATTTCTGAAAGACTCTCTTGTGCCAGGTACCTGTGGTGCTGGAGATTCTGCTGAGAACAAGGATGGGAGTCATTGCTCTGCAAAGCTTGCATTTCAGAGGGTCAAGAAGATAGAAGACACTATATGAATATATGAATTATTTATTTTCAAGTAGTATTGTATTCTGTAAAGAAAGTAAATGGAGACTATGTCATAAAAACTGACTTTGGATTTGTCAAATACCCATAGACTTATTCACTGCTCATTGTCCAGAGAATGACTCCAGCTAATTTCCAGATCTCAAGACTGAATAGTAAAATCCAGTGTTCAGAATGATTGTCTAGAGAAGCTGAAATATTACATTATATTCCGTATCCTCATTTCTGAGAAAGAAGGGAGTAAAAATAGTCAGAAGAGAGGAAAAAAGGAGGAAGGGAAAGATAAAGAAACTATGTTCTAGAAAAATATTTTACAAGGTAGAGAAAATCTCATCAACCAAAGCATGCCACTACTAAAGAATTCCAGCTAGTCAAAAATTCACTGTCCATATTAAAGCTGTGTCTTACTGGTTTGACTGTTTAGCTAGAAAAACTAGGAAATAGTTTTTTCATTTTAAGTTTTTTTTTTTTTTTTTTTTTTTTTTTTTTGAGACAGGGTCTTGCTCTGCTACACAGGCTGATGTGCAGTGGTGAGATCATAGCTCACTGGAACCTCAAACTCCTGGGCTCAAATCACTTGAGCCTCAAATCCTTCCACTTCAGCCTCCCAAGTAGTTGGAATTACAGGTATGATCCACCATGCCTGGCTAATTTTTAAAATATTTTTTGCAGAGATGAAGTCTTGCTATGTTGCCCAGGCTGGTCCTGAAATCCTGGCCTCAAGCAATCATTCCACCCGGGGCCTCCCAAAATGCTGGGATTACAGATGTGAACCACTGTGCCCAGCTATTTATTGTAATTATTTTCCTGATTAAAAAAAAAAAATCACCTTCCCTATTTAATAGAGGAAATTCCAGAGTGGTTTTTTATAAATATTGTTTTGAATTCAAGTATATATCATTCCATAATCTAGTTCCTTTAGGATTCACAAATGACATCCTTATCATCTGTGGTCTTTATATAACTGGAAATATGTCTGTAAAAATGACATATTTGTAAAACTTACAAAATATTTTAGATCAAAGTGATCCAATTTCTTTCAAATGGATTCAAATTATCACTGACTTTAAAAAAGTTCTGGGAACATCCTGGACCATATAAATTGCTTTGATTTTTCTGGATTGGCTAATAAGAGGAAAATGCTTCCTTCTCAGAGGAAATCCAATCATGGCACATGTGACCCAGGCAGGGCCCACAGGATTTCGATGCTGTCCTCTTCCCATCCGTAAATACGGTTATTAAAGTCAGGGATAAGGACATAAGCTGAGTTTTAGGTGAAACTGAAGTTTCTCTAAAGCAAATTTCTATCATATTGGAGTCCATGATGAAGACCAAGTGCTTTCTGGAATGTTCCTGATGTGGTGGCAGCAGTCTAGGCAGATATGAAATTAGAACAGTGTGACCAGTAAAATGCAGAGTTTTAAAGTGTGGTTCTAGTGGAGATGCCCGAATGATGGTTTGGGTTTGGTTTATCCCCTCCTGTACCATCAGACACTCACATAATAAACACCACACTATAAAGAACTCTGCTTTGATCTCATTGTATGTTGACATTTCTTATATATATTGCTTAAAAAAAAAAGTAAAGACAGATTACACTGTTAGAATACAGAACCCTCTCCTGGAGCAATCAGAACACCTCTATCTAGTATAGATGTACCTTGGCAAGAAGAGTAAACTGTTATCTCCACAGAGAGGCTAAGTCTTGGTCATGGGGAATAGGCTTAGAGCTTCCCCACTGAGTCCACACCTGGGACAAAAATAACAATAAGAAGACAATGGCAATAATTAATGACAACACCTATTGTGCCTTGAGTGTTGCTCTGTGCTAGACATTAAGGTATTATGCTTAGCACATTACAGGATTATCTCCATGTATTCTTCCTCAAACCTGTGAGGGCAGTACTATTGTTATTCTGAAGTCTAAGATGAGGAAACTCAGATTTAAATTATGTGTCTTGCCCAAGGTCATGCAGGGCTCCTAAGTGACAGATATTTGAAATGTAGTCTATTTGATTGTAGAGCCTGAGTCCTTAACCACTAACCTCTACACAGTCCAAGGTCAATAAATGTAACCGTCATGAGCAGTAGAGGTTGGGTTAACTGCCTGAGTCAGAGACAGAAATATCAGGGTCTGCTGAGAAGACGGTGAAGAAAGAGTACAGCAATTTCGAATGTACTCATCAATTCATTAATAATCATTTTTACATGCTTGCTATTTGTTCAACTAAGCTATTTCCACTCATGAGCTCTTTAATTCCTTCAGCAAACATTTACTGAGTGCTTCATCCTGGAGATATAAAGATAAGCAAGTGTCTGTCCCCAGAAGCTCCAGCCTAGGAGAGAAGTTGTGCTGATAGATATCAAAGAAAATCATCACTAACCCAAGCAAACAAACAAACAAATCAAACCCCACCAACCCTGGGGGCTAGTTCCTTTTGGATTCTCTGGACTGCTCCCTTGCCACTTACAGAGCCCGGTGGGAGAGGCAGCTTGCCTATGCCTGTGTGAGGGAAACGGATTTCTAAGCTCCTGCTGTTGATGCGTGCTGCCAAATGGTGCAGATCTGCAGGAGACAGCACTTTGTTATTTATTAGTGAGTTGTGGATATTCAAAGATAGACCCAGATCTTAGGTAGTGGAGGGAATGAAGACTGAAGCTGCTCTACACGAGTACTTAGCAGGAATTGGGGTTGGCAAGTGGAAAGAAGATGGGCATGTGTTGATGGGCTTCCAGGTGAGACAGGCCCTGAGACAGCACAGAAATCTAAGGAGGCTCTCTGGAGGGATAGAGCTGAAGGCAGACAATGGGTGATAGAAATTTTAGGACACTATTATTTTACACATACTTTTAAAATGCTTCCTGTATTATAATTGACTGCGATTGAATTTTTTCTCCCCGAATCTTTAGTAAATGTCTGACATGCTGGTGTTTCTTGGGGGCAGAAGAGGGAAGAGCTGCTTTGAGCACCCAGGAAGGTGCAGGGAAGATGAATGCAGAAATGAGACCTGCAGCCCACATGTGGTCACAGAAACCTTGTAGAGGGGAGCTCAACTTGCCAGGCTACTATGGTGATAAGATGTGTGTGGAGGACCAGGAGTCAGGCCAGAGCTGAGAGGGTGGAGTCACTTGCTGAAGCAGAAGCACTTCTGAAGTCTAGTTGACTGGGGTTACTCTAGAGACCCTACACTTGGGGGCAGAGGAGGCAATTTGAACTCTAAACTAGGATCTGTGAAGTATCTGGCAAGTGCCCGGCACATCAGTCACAGCAAAGCGGGAGAGAAGAACACAGATGCAGACTGTTTCAGTGATCCGGTAAGTGCAGAGAGCACAAAGCAGGGCCTTCAGCAACTGCAAGGACTCTGTGGATGAGACTGTGCCCAGGTTGGGCCTTGAAGGATGAGCCAGAGTAGCCTGACAGAGAAAAGGGGCAGGAGCATCTGGGCAAATGGAAGAGAGACACAGAGCTACATGGGTAAGGAACAGCAAGGTCTGTGGGAGGAATAACCAGGAGTGCTGCAGGGCTGAGAGTCATCAGGGCTGGGGGAGAGATGGGAGGAGGAGTGGGTAGAGGCCAGGTCATGGCAGGTAGGTGTGTCCTGGGGAGGTTGGCCTTCTCTCAGGCCCTGTCCCTGAACTCCCTGTAAGACTGGGAAAATGCTGCCCAGAATGCTGAGGATAATCTCCCTGTTTCTCTCTCCGGTTCTCTGCAAGTGTCCATTCCACCAGGATATCTGCTTTCTCTGGTGTGCATTACATGTAGAAGGCAGAAGATTGGCAACTAAATCTCTGTGGTTTTACGTTGGTCTCGCCATCTGGCTATCTCTTGTCTCCTCTCCTCTTCTCTCCTCTCTCTGCTTCTCCTTTTCCTCGTTCTATTCTTCCGTTTCTCCTTCTCCCTTCTCCTCCTCTTCTTTTCCTTGTTCTTCTTCTTCTCCTCCTCCTTCTTCCTGTTCCTCTTCCCTCATTCTCTCTCCTTTCCTCCCCTCAATCCCACCCCACACACTCCCTGGGAATAGGCTCTGATTGATTATCTGTGGGTCAAATGGACATCTATAGTCCAGTCGACTGGGCCCAGGGTGCAGGGTCATGACTGCCCCTGCCATGCAGTTGATGAGCATGACTGCCAGGAGCCCACTTCTTGTGAATGAATGTAGGGTGGGAAGTTAAGAGGATATCACAAGTTCGGCAAACTCCCCAGAGCAATCTCTTCTGGAAAGGGTCGTCTCTGTCACATTTCATGTAGTGCTGAGTACCCCTATGTGATTCTTAGAAGCTGCAGACTGGTTGATCGATTGCAGAAGCATCTTCACATTGGGGAAGAAAACCTACCAGAGCAGGGATAATAAAATCAATTACAAGGCAGTATTTGAGGACCACGATTTCTCATCCTCAGGTAGCCCTGGACACAGAGCAGACTACTCGATAGATGGTCTTGACACTGCAGCTCCAGTGTTTTTCTGTCTTCATCCCTCCTGTTTCCTGCCCTTTTAGTTTCTGCAATTCAGAGTACAAACCTCCATTCTTCATTAGCACTTCGCTCTGTCCCTTCCATTCTCCCCATATCAGGCTCCTAGAGGGAAGGAAGAAAAGCAGAGTGGGCAGTGCCACAAGACCTTAATCTGGTTTTGGCCTCAGCACAATCTACCTCTGCGACCTTGGGCCAATTATTTGATCTCTCATAGCTTTTATTTTCTCAGGTATAAAAAAAAAAAAAAAGAGGCTATGATGGTTTGCAGTTATTTCCAGGAGGCTTAGGAATCTGCAGAAGTGTTTCATGGGCAGCCACAGGCAGGAAGTTTCCTGAGAGATTCAATCCTAACAACAACGACAGGGCACCTAAGATTTTACAGTAACAGGTTTAAGATTGAAAGCCTTCCTGCAAAACAGGACCAGTTGATCTCTAAGGCTCTTTTTTTCTTAAGAATTTTGTTAGGCAGCAAGGAAAGCGTTAACAGAAGCCTTTAAAAGAGAATGGTCTGCTTTTCTCTCATACAGAAGAAATATGGAGTTCAGGGTCAGGCTAGCTGCCCCATAATATTAGCAATGGCCCTGGCCTCCTTCTTCCTTCTTAATCCACCATCTTTAGCACTGGCTTAGCATCGGTTACGGACTTCCATTCTCACACTTGCTATATATACATATGTATTTTTGAGGCAGGGCCTCACTCTATTGTCCAGGCTGGAAGGCAGTGGTATGATCTCAGCTTACTGCAGCCTCTGCCTCCTGGGTTCAAGCAATTCTCTTGCCTCAGCCTCCTGAGTCGCTGGGACTAAAGGTGTGAACCACCATGCCCAGCTAATTTTTGTATTTTCAGTAGAGTTGGGGTTTCACCATGTTGGCCAGACTGGTCTTGAACTCCTGACCTCAAGTGATCCACCTACCTTGACCTCCCAAAGTGCTGGGATTACAGGCGTGAGCCACTGTGCCCGGCCACCACACTTGCTATATATTTACTGAACACTTATCTATATGTGCTTGAATGCCCACATATACAAAAATCCAGAGATCTCCAGGAATTTCTCCAAGCACCTTGTCTGTGAAGTTTTCTGTAGGCAGAGTGAGAAATTCTCACCCCTGGGTACTTTTCTACTTTGTTTATATCTGTCAAGCATTATGTTTAGCACATTGTAGTATATGTTATCTCTAATATGTCACGTGGACCTGAGCTCCATGACAATGACACCATGTCTTACTCCTCTTTGGGTTCCTGGTGCCCAACCCTGTCCTCAGCATCCAGCAGACATGGCTGGGTGGACGGGGAGTGAATGGATGAGTCAATGCATCATTCCGTCTTCAACTTCCCACAGCCCATCCCTAACAAATGAGAATTTGGTTATTTGGTCATATTTGTTCCCAAGGAGGAAAAGGACACAGCTGATTATCTATGGATCTGGAGCTCCAAGAGAGGTCTGAGCTGGAGATTGATTTGGGAATCCTTGACTATATATGGAAGTTAATTTATGGGGTGGACTGAGATCACAGAGTGGGCCAATGGAGGAAGGGAAGGCTAGGGAATGCTTCTAGAAGTGAGTAGAGGCTGGGCACGGTGGCTCATACCTGTAATCCCAGAACTTTGGGAGGCTGAGGCAGGTGGATCATTTGAGATGAGGAGTTCGAGACCACCCTGACCAACATGGTGAAACAAACCCCGTCTCTACTAGAAATACAAAAATTAGCTGGGCGTGGTGGTGCACACCTGTAGCCCCAGCTATTTGGGAGGCTGAGGCAGGAGAATTGCTTGAACCTGGGAGGCAGAGGTTGCAGTAAGCCGAGATCGCGCCACTGCACTCCAGCCTGGGCAACAGAGCAAGATTCCATCTGGGGGGAAGAAAAAAAGAAGTGAGTAGAAAAAGAGGAGGCTGCAAAGGAGGCTGAGAAGGAATGGAAAAATAGGAAGAGAATTGAGGCAGGAGAGGACTTCAGAAGGCATCACGGGCAACAGCATCAGAGGCTATGATGAGCGCAAGGGGTCTGCCTGGTCTTTCCTGCCCTGCCCTCCTGACCAGCTTCGAGAGCTAAAGGACACTAGCTGTACCCAGACCCTGCTCCTCACGCTCAGCACCCAGGGAAGGAGCACATTTCCCAGGAGGCCAGAGATATCTATTCCCCACACACAGCCACATTCAACCATCACAACCACTAATCCTCCATTATAAGGTAATTTTGCATATAGCAAAAGAAGTTACAACTAAAATATATAAATATATGTAAGGCACGGAAGGCACTCTTGCTGCTGAGGTTCTATGACTGAGATGGTCACAGCTTAGGTTCATCCTGGGGTAGTACAACTGACACCAAGCTCTGAGTCAAGGAAACAATCGGAATCCAAGCTAGATCTCCAGGTTGGCGTTGCACCAGTGTTCACCAAGTGTATGCCAAGAAGCACTGGTTATAGGGATTGTTAATAAACATACTGAGAGAAACGAAACAAAACAAGAGTCTTGTGGGTAAGTGAGAACCAGGAAGTCAGAAGCAGCTGGCTGAGCCAGGGGCTGGAAGACAGAAGCTCAGAATCAAGAGCAGAAGAAGAAACTCTGGAGTGCAGCCTCAGAGCATTAGAGCAGAACAGCAGCTTGCAGTATAAAAACCATGACAGAGAGAAACAAGACACTAAGAGAGGACTGGGGAGGCAGAGATGATTCACACGAGGGAGACCTAGGGCCCTTTCCCCGGTCGGCAAGCATGCCTAGCATACATTCACGTGGCGTGAATGACTTAGAGGGGATTTGAGCTGCACTTGGAAAAATGGCGGATAGGAAGGTGGGAACGTCATTCTGGGCAGAAGAAAACATTTGAACAATAGCCTGGAGTGTGGGGTTAGTTCTGGCCGCAGGTAGTTGGAAAGGGGAGTGTGAGGCTTTAGTCTGTGTGCGCTCAGCATCTCCCCGGGGAAGGAAGAACTACTTTTAGGCTTGTGCTGTTTCAGGGTGCAGCCCTGGAATGAAACTGGACCTGCTGCCCATATCAATGCCAGCTTTTCACTGAGAGCGGGCTGAGTCCTGGGCCAGGCAGCCCAAATTCCCACCTGGACAAAGCAGACGCCCAAACTCTCCTGGCCTGGGCCACCTGCGTGGGGCCTGCTGGGCAGAGCTCAGAAACTGTCTCTGTTGCTCTCTGCTGACTGTTTCCATTATGTTAAGCTGCAGGCCCCCAGGCAGGGCCCCGCTGTTTTGTCCCTGGCTGCTCCTTTGAGCCAAGAATGGCAGTGATGCCAGTGTCTCCACCGCTGCAGAGGTTCTCATTTTGTTCTGAAGGACAGCACGCCCAATGCCCGGCTGTGCGCTCTGTCACCTGTCCGGAGGTCTTCCGCTCCATCCACACTGCCAGGTCAAGGGAGCAGGAGTTGCTGCATCCTTGGTTTACAAGGTTTGAGAGCTCTTGAGTAGGAGGGAGTGTATGCAAAATACATAGTGAGGATGCCTAAGGATAGTGCAGAAGCCCAGCATTGAGCATCCTGGAAAGACTTCAAATGAATCTTCACATTCAACATAAAAAATAAAACGAAAATAGACAACTTTTCTTCAGTTCCATAGTCACCTGTAAGAGACTGATGAAGGCTAGCAGACATTAATTAAAGAGTGAGAATCATTTTCTGGGTTCCTTCAGTGGTTAACCTTTCACTTTTTGACAGTTTCTATTAAGTTCAAAACAGTTTTCATGCCTATAAAATCAATCACCTCAGTCCACAAGTCCCCGTGCACTTATTGTGAAATATAATGAAAGTGTTGATAAAGGTGTGCAGAGAAGATGAATACATCTGCTGAAATACAAATCTAGAGAAACAGCTTGGTTTACTCCTCCATCCCAGTTACTCCTTCCAGTGAGTAGGTATTTCAGCAGCAAGACAAGAAGACTTCCCAGGCTGCAGTCTTGGCTCTGCTGTCTATCTGATGATCATTATAGGCTGACCTGTCTAACTCAGTTTCCTCATATGTCCTGTGAAGACAATCATATATACCTTAAGAGTAGTTGTGAAGATTCAGTGATATAATGGCTGTAAAGCACTTAGCACAGTGCCTGGCACAACTTATAACTCAATAACAAGAAGACAAGCAATCTAATTTTAAAATGACAAAACAGTCTGGGCAACATGGTGAAACCCCATCTGTACAAAATATGCAAAATTGGCTGGGTGTGGTGCCTTGTGGCTGTAGTCCCAGCTACTCAGGAGGCTGAGGTGGAAGGATGGTTTGAGCCTGGGAGGTTGAGGCTGCAGTTAGCCAAGATTGCACCACTGCACTCCAGCCTGGGAGACAGAGTATTACCCCGTCCCAAAAAA
>NW_016820098.1:1971150-1983367 GCF_001698545.2 Rhinopithecus bieti | reverse complement strand
AAAAAAAAAAGACAAAAGACTGGAATAGACATTTCACCAAAGAAGATACATGAAACTCTAATAGGTACACAAGAGATGTTTAACATTACTAGTTATTAGAAAAATGGGAACTGAAACCACATTAAATACCACTTTATGCTCACTTTAAGGTCTATAATTTTAAAAATAGACAATAACAAGAGCTGGAGAGGATGTGGAGAAACTGGAACCTCCCTACATTGTTGGTGGGAATGTAAAATGGTATATAGCCAACTAGGAAAACAATTGGGAAGTTTCTTTAAAAGGTTGATCAGAATTGCCAGCAGCATTTCCACTCCTAATTATCTGGCCAAAAGAAATGAAAGCGTATGTCCACACAAAGACATATGTTCATGACAGCATTATTCATAATAGCCACAAATTGCAAACAATCCAAATGTCCATCACCCAGCGACTGGATAAACAGAGTGTGGTAATTCATATAATGAAATATTACTCAGCAATAAAAAAGAACAAACTACTGATACATACTACCACATGGATGGACCTCAAAAAGATTTTGCCAAGTGAAATACGCCAGAAATTCATTTGCATAGCATTTCTGGGAAATACAAATCTATGAAACAGAAAGCAGATCCGTGTTTGCCTGTGGCAGGCAGGTGAGACTGGAAATTCCAAGCGGACATGAGGCAGTTTGGAAGCTGATGGAAATGTTCTAAAACTGCATTTTAGTTATGGTTGTACAACTCTATAAATTTACTAAAAGTCCCTGAGTTAAACACTAAGATAGGCAACTTTTACAGCATATAAACTATACTTCCACATAACACTTTAAAAATTGTTACAAAGATTGTATGGCAACTCAAAGAAGTTGTGTGATATGTTAAGTAAAAGCAAAAAGTTAAGGCAAAACAGCAAAACCCATAAGTATTTAAAATACAAAGTACATAAATAATTACAACCATGAATGAATCAGAATAAAAACAAGGGCTGGGTGCAATGGCTCATGCCTGTAATCCCAGTACCTCTGGAGGCTGAGGTAGGAGGATCGCTTGAAGCCAGGAGTTCAAGACCAGCCTGGGCAACAAAGTGAGATCCAGTCTCTATAAAAAATTTTTTTAAATTTAGGCAGGCACAGTGGTTCATACCTGTAATCCCAGCACTTTGGGAGGCTGAGGCAAGAGAGAAGATTGCTTGAGCCCTGGAGTTTGACTCTGCAGAGAGTCAGGATGGAGCCACTGCACTGCATTCCAGCCTCAGCAACAGCAAGACCTTTTCTCTTAAAAAAAAAAAAAAAGAAGAGTGAAAATGAAAGAACTATAGAACAATAAAATTTGCCATATCAGTAAAATGGGATTTTTTTGGTCTTTTAACAAAATATTATTGAATCATTTTTATTATATTAAAAAAGATAAGCTGAAGCAGATTGTGTGTGTGTGTTCTGTCTTCTGGCTGGCAGGGAGTGGAGAGGAGATAATAGTGCGTCCTTGCTTTTGAGTTCTTTTCTTCCACATTTCTAGAGAGCTTTACAGACATTAGCTCATTAATCCCCAGCAATCCTTGAAGCAGGCAGAGAATAATATCAGCTCCCCACCTTGCTTATTCCGGTTCATTTAAAGGCATGTTTTTTGTAAATTTATTATGAGGATATGAAGGAGTTACAATCATATTTTATGTATATACATTGTCATATACATACACACACACGAAAAGAAGTGGATTACACCTTTCCTCCTCTGAACTAGGTTATTTCTCCCCCACTCCTATTGTCTTCTTAGCCCTTCCGAACTAAAGCTGAGGGGTCATGTTACCTCAGCCTCCAAACAACAGAAAAACACCAAGCTTGCTAAGTGCTTCTGTTGGGCTGAAATGGGAATTTCTCTTTTTGTGGTATCCTTAAGTTATCCGGACAGTAGAAACGAATGTTTGGGCAGCAGCTTATCTAGCTGATTAATGGCATTTCACTTGGCATTGGTTAGGTTCTACTTTCTCTCCATCACAAACAGGTGAAGTCCCATGTTATGGAACCAATGATTTCTAAATAACAAATTCTGAAGAATGCCCTTGTCACACATGCATTCCACTTGTGCTGTCCCCTTGACTGCAATGCCCTGTCCTACCTTATCTGCCAAATGACCTTTCTTGATCTTTTTAGACCTAGCATCTTTTATAACCATTTACCTTTTTCTCCTTTACTTTTCTTTGAGTACTCCCCTCCCCCACATTGTAGAGCATCTTCCCTCCTGTGCTCTCATGGTACAGATTTCTATTTCCATCCATATCACGCTGTGTTGTAAAGTACGTGGGTCTGTGTGCTTGTCTCCTCCTTATAGATGTGAGTTCACTGAAGAAGAGTTAGTGTCATAATCGTCTTTGAATCCCAGCACATCCTGTTGATGATGATGAATGTACAAGTTTGCTAGGGCTGCTGGAACAAACACAGGCTGGGTGGCTTAAACAACAAATTTATTTTTTCACAGTTCTGGAGGCTAAAAGTTCAAGACCAGCACATCGGCAGGACTGATTTCATTCTGAGGCCCCTCCCCTTTGCTTGTAGATGGTGGTCTTTCCCACGTGTTCTTCACGTGATCTTCCATCTGTGTGCGTCTGTGTCCTCATCTCCTCTTCTTACGTGGACATTGGTCAGGTTGGATTAGGATCCACCCACTTAACTGCATTTCACCTCAATTACCTCTTTGAAAGCCCTATCTCCAAACCTCCAAATACAGGCACATTCTGAGGTAGCGAGGATGAGGACTTCCACATGTGGAAGTAATTTGGAGGGGAGGGGACACAATTTAGCCCATCACAATGGTGATGAAGATGATGATAACAGCTACCATTTATTGAGTGCTAGCTATATTCTGGGCATTTGACTTCCCACCTGCTATGTCTTTTAGTCTTCGATAACCCTACGGTTACAATCAATATTATTGTCATTTTTGGTTTATAGATAAAGGAGAAAACAAAAGGAAGGCTTACAGAGGTGAGGTCACTTATCTAAGGTCAAAGAGCTGATGTGTAGTGAAAATGGGATTCAATCCCAAGCTATTTTGCTTCCAGAGCTACACTCTAAATCACTCTACTCTACTACCTGGTACATAATAGGTACATAGAGCATGTTTGAAGAAAGAAATGGCCAAGTAAATGAATGAAATAATAAATACCACAGCCATGTAACATTTAGATTCAGTTGCACCACAGACTGTTGCATAGTTCTGAAAACCTACAAACAATATACATGTAAAAGTTTGATAAATGATTATTCTGAAATATAATTTTATTCTTGTCCTCTTTTTTTTTTTTTTTCTTTTGGGATGGAGTCTCACTCTGTTACCCAGGCTGGAGTGCAGTGGTGCAATCTTGGCTTACTGCAACCTCCACCTCCGGGGTTCAAGCGATTCTGCTGCCTCAGCCTCCTGAGTAGCTAGGATTACACAGGTGCACGCCACCACACCCGGCTAATTTTTTGTATTTTTAATAGAGACGGGGTTTCACCATGTTGGCCAGGCTGGTCTTGAACTCCTGACCTCAAGTGATTCACTCACCTTGGCTTCCCAAAGTGCTTGGATTACAGGGGTGAGCCACCGTGCCTGGCCCTATTCATGTCTTCTAATACAGGCAGGTTAGAAGAGATTCTATCACATTTAAAATTTAGTACTTTTTGTTTAAAAAAATAAATTGAGATTATACAATCAAAGAGCATTAAAGCTGGTAGAAGTTTCACGAATCATTTGTTTCAGGCCAGGCACAGTAATGCACACCTCTAGTCCCAGCTACTCGGGAGGCTGTGGGGGAAGGATCGCTTGAGCCCAGGAGTTCATGGCTATAGTGTGCTATGAGCACACCTGTGAATAGCTGTTGCTCTCCAGCCTGGGCAACATAACGAGACATCGTTTCTAAGAATTTTTTAAAAAGGTATAATAAATTAAAAATTTAAATAAATAAAGAATCATCCAGTTCAAACTCTTTCTTTTACAAACGAGGAAATAAAGGCACAGTGATAGTAGCTGGCTTGCCATTACTGTATTAGACTGGTGACACGTTATTAACTATGCATTATTATTCTCATTATTTACCATCACTGTGCTCCTAGGTGTGGAGTAATCAAATTAGGTTTTTCTTTTCCCCAGGATCATTCCAAAGTGGTTGGTGTGTTAGACAAATGAGGAGACAAGAGAAGGGTTGAATCAGAGTCCTTCAAAGCAACCCACCAAATTCCATTTTCCTATTTGCCGTTTTTCCCACTACAACTCACCCAAAGTAGAGAAAGGGGGATTTTCTTTCATAAACTGGCTGAGAGGAGTATTCCTTAACCATAGTTAAGGAAAAGCAAAATTGTGCAAAATTCCCAGGAAGATTAAGTATGCCACGGGGTGGTGACAGGGACCTGACCTGTGTTCATAGTTCCACAGGTCTTGGCACCATCTCCTGCTGGGATGCTGGGCCCTGCAAGCACAGTCTTGGAAAATCACAAATAAAGACAGAAAGAAATTGTTTAGCCCAGGTTCCTCAGATGAGGAAATGAAGTTGTAGGAGGTAAACTAACTAAGGATCAATCAGTCAATTAGTGAGAATATTGGAAACAATGGGCCTCTTCCACAGATAAATTGGGCAGGTTTCCTAAAGTTTCACTCACACCCAGCAACCTCCACAGAGTCAGGCAGTGTTTTCCAAAATGTGTTCTGCATACCACTAATGGTTACACAAGACCTCTTTAGCTCTTTTGAAAAAGCAAGACAACTTTTTTTTCTTTCAATAGTTATGTATTGGCCAGGTGTGGTGGCTCATGCCTTTAATCCCAGCACTTTGGGAGGCTGAGGCAGGAGGATTACTTGAGCCCAGGAGTTCAAGACCAGCCTGGGCAACATGGAGAGACCCTGTCTCTACAAAAAGTTAAAAAGTTAGCCAGGCATGGTGGTGCATGCCTGTAGCTCCAGCTACTCAGGAGGCTAAGATGGGAGGATTGCTTGAGCCTGGGAGGCCAAGGCCGCAGTGAGCTGTGATCATGCCACTGCACTCCTGCCTGTGACAAAGCAAAACCCCTGTCAAAAGAAAGAAAAGAAAGAGAAAGAAAGAAAGAAAAAAAGAAAGTAAGTGAGTGAACGGGAAAGAAGGAAGTAAAGAAAGAAAGACAAAGAAAGAAAAAGAGAAAGAGAGAAAGGAAAAAGAAAGAAAGAAAAAAGAAAGGGAAGGAAGGTAGGAAAGAAGGAAGGCCAGCCAGGTGCAGTGGCTCATGCCTGTAATCCCAGCATTTTGGGAGGCTGAGGCAGGCAGATTGCTTGAGTCTAGTAATTTGAGACCAGCCTGGGAAACACGGCGAAACCTCATCTTTTAAAAAATATAAAAATTAGCTGGGTGTGGTAGCAAGCACCTGTAATCCAGCTACTCAGGAGGCTAAGAGGCTAAGGTGGGAGGATTGCTTGAGCCTGGGAGATCAAGGCTGCAATGAGCTGAGATTGCACCACTGCATCACCTGGGTGACAGATCCAGGCCCAGTCTCAAAAAAAAAAAAAAAAAAAAAGAAAAAAGAAAAAAGGAAGAAAGAAATAGTTAATAACATATTTTACACAAAAATATTCTAGGTTAAAAAACAGTGAGTTGATTTTAAAATATGCTCAATAAATAATATTATAGACACAATGCTATGATCATATTGCAAAAATCATGAAGGGGTAGTATGCAAAATATTGAGGTATGGGACACATTGAACAGGGATAATTCTCTCCTTTTTATAGATTCATGAACGGGTGCATAGAGAGGATATGGGAATTGCTCATGAAGAGGACGAAAATATTTTTACATATAGTTCAGGGATTTGGCCTTACTCTGTAGCAACCCTATTCCACACGCACTAGGCCTGCTTGCTGTTTGACAGGTCACGGAGTTTCGATGGCTTTAGGGTTGCCATCAAACAGAGCTTTCTCCTCCTTTCAAAAAATATTGTCAATATATTGTGAGAACAGCAGTTGTCTTAATGTTTTATTGATTTCTTACATGTTTGGTGCGAAATGATCAATCAGAAAATATTCCACTGCAAATGTTCTCATGGTAATCTGTCACTTATCAGATCCTGGTCTTTTTTTTTTTATTTTTTTGTTTTTTTGAGATAGAGTCTTGCTCTGTCGCCAGGCTGGAGTACAGCGGTGTAATCTCGGCTCACTGCAACCTCCGCCTCCCAGGTTCAAGCGATTCCCCGCCCCAGCCTCCCAAGTAGCTGGGACTACAGGCACACGCCACCGCGGCCTGGCTAATTTTTTTGTATTTTAGTAGAGATTGGGTTTCACCATGTTGGCCAGGATGGTCTTGATCTCCCGATCTCATGATCTGCCCACCTAAGCCTCCCAAAGTGCTTGTATTACAGGCGTGAGCCACCGTGCCTGGCCAGATCCTGGTCTTTTATCTGAAAATTGGCAGATTGGACAGCAACCAGTCTACACTTGTTCTCTATAGCTGCTGTTCTGACATGTTTACTGTGAACAAATACATTTTGTTTTTATAGGGTGAATAATATCCTGAAACGGCACCTTAGGCTTCTCATTGCCCAATTTAAGACAGTCCAACATATCTTCAACCTTTAATTCCTTTCTTTATTTAAAATGTCTTATTAAGTCCTCAAAATTCACGAAGTTGAGTCATGAATGAAAGGAAGGCTTTTCATGGAGTTTTCTGTGGCTGTTTTGTTGTTCACAGAGTTCTCACCTTAAAGATTTGTACCTGGAACATTTGTAATCAACTAGCAGAGGCTTAACCCCCCTTCAGAGGAGGATCAAGTGTTAATCTTCAGATTTCAAGTGTGTGGGTCCAAAACTCTGGGCCCGGAATCCTTAGTCCAGTTGCCAGAGGCCCATGGGTAATCCATGAAACCTCCCACTCCTATAGCATGTAGTAATGTTTTCTCTGAGACATTCTGTCAAAGGAGAATTCCAAAACAAGTTGGAAAGATGCAAGCCCAGCCCTGGGGCCAGAGCTCACAGCCATGTGAGTAGAAAGCAAGACTACAGTGAATTACAGGCAATCTCTGGACTGGCTTTCAAATCTTCCCAGGGAACAGCACGTCCCAGGGTCCTTTTAAGGCGGTCTACCCTCTCTTGTGTTAAATGCAGTTAAGACATTTTCCTGGTCTTAGAAATGTATCCTCCTTCTTACCTCCTGAACCAGCTTTGGTCAGAGGCCATGAGACCATAGCAACAAAGAATTTACAAGTGTTCAAACTGAATGCAGGCTGCAATTAGGGGCCCACAGGTAAGTATAGCTCCAAGCTTGAGACAGATCTTAAGTGCCTGGTACATAGTGGGCACTCATCACAATTCCTGGTGTCTCATCCTCACCTAGCCCAGTGATCTCATTATGCCCTGGCTCTCCGTACTCTCTAGTTTCACACGAGATATTCTGGCTCCCAAGGTGGAAGTTGCAGTTTTTGTCTGGTTTCTGGTCCTGGCTGACTCTCCTCCTGCTCTGACCTGCAGCTCCCATCAGGCCTTTTTTCCTCCTCAGCTCTTTTGTTCAACTCCCTTCACTTCTACTGTCATCTTCTTCCCATCCCCATGACCCAAAGTGCCTCTTTCACATCTTCTTTAACTGGACACCGGGCTTTTCAGTTAAAACACTTCAGTGCTAGCTCAGGAATTCTACACAACACCCTTGAAGACCCAGTTGCTTAAAGCTGACATTCCATGTTTACCACAGAAGGAAAACTTCCATACACTCGTAGGGGACCTCAGGGCAAGCCATTTCCTTTTTTTTTTTTTTTTTTTTTTTTTTTTTTTTTTTTTTTTTTTTTTTTGAGACAGAGTCTCCCTCTGTTGCCCAGGCTGGAGTGCAGTGGCACGATCTCGGCTCACTGCAACCTCTGCCTCCCAGGTTCAAACGATTCCCCTGCCTCAGACTTCTGAGTAGCTAGGACTACAGGCACCTGCCATCATGCCCAGCTAATTTTCGTATTTTTAGTAGAGATAGGGTTTCACCATATTGGCCAGGCTGGTCTCAAACTCCTGACCTCAAATGATCTGCTCACCTTGGCCTCCCAAAGTGCTGGGATTAGAGGTGTGAGCCACTGCGCCTGGCCCAGGGCAAGCCATTTCCTAAAGAACTGGGGTTGGGGATATAGCCCTTGGAGAGTCTCTTTAAAAACTGTAAGAAAGCCAGGCGTTGTGGCTCACGCCTGTAATCCCACCACTTTGGGAGGCTGAGGTGGGCGGATCACCTGAGGTCAGGGTTTCGAGACTAGACTGACCAACATGGAGAAACCCTGTCTTTACTAAAAATACAAAATCAGCCGGGTGTGGTGGCACCTGCCTGTAATCCCAGCTACTAGGAGGCTGAGGCAGGAGAATCGCTTGAACCCGGGAGGCAGAGTTTGCAGTGAGCCGAGATTGCGCCATTGCACTCCAGTCTGGGCAACAAGAGCAAAACTGTGTCTCAAAAAAAAGTACTGTAAGAAAATGGTGTGAAAATACATGTTTAATATATAAGAATGTATCTTGTACTGTTTTTGGTATCATCATTAAGAAGCAAGAAGCCTCTTAAGAGAGGCTTGTGTGTTTCCTGACCAGTTCCAAGCTTCTGCTAAGTAGGCAACAGATCAGGTGAACTCATCTCCCCAGCTTAGCTCACTGTCCCTGGTGAGGACACGTGGCAGAGATAGCCCATCTATAGGCCAGGGACCTGTGATGCAGTCTGGCTCAATGGCTAAGCCAGTCAAATCCTTCTCTCAGGGATTTAGCAAAGACACCTGGAGGGAAGTTAGTTCCAATGGCTGGATCTGGGAGATCACACAGATTTGGGTGCTGAACAGCCATTTTGGGCCATGTGTAGACAAATAACCAGAAATATTGAACTGGGAAGAAAGAGGATAAAAGGGGCGACATACAGAGAGCTACTTTGCTGTAAGCAGAGGAGTTGGAATTGTGAAAGAGTGTAGCACGGAGCTGCCTTGATACCTGCTTTTCCTGAGGCTGTGTTTCTTAGCTTTTCCAGGGCTCCCAGGCATACATGTCCTTTCAATAAACTTTATTCTTTCTGGAACAATTTGAGTGAGTCAGTGTTCCTGATTAAAGCTGCGGTAGATCCTCTGAGGAAGGTAGTCTTTATAGGCACTAAGCAGGGTGCCCATCAGAGCTCCCTCCAAGGGCAGATTGATTAGTGATCCCTTCTTAGTATTGGCTTGGACATCAGCCAAGGGGATGCAGCCCTCTTACTAGATACGTCTAATGTTTCACGGCCAGTTCCTGGATTCTGCTGTGGGAAGTTCCAACTTCGAGGGATAGGATCCACTACCGAGGTTGGTAAGGGGACTACTTAGGGAAGAATCAGCTCCAGCCATTTGTCTACCCTCAGGTTACTCCACGTAAAATAGGTCCTGGCAAAAGGAACCTCATTAGGCCAACTTGGGTCTCATGCTTAACTCCTGCGGAGGGATCAGATAGCATAACTTGATTGGTTTCCTCGGCAAGAAAGACTACCCTCAATAGAAAAGATGTAATTTCCCAAAAGGAAATCAAACTCTTGCTTTCAGAATAAAGGGGAACGGACTCCAGCAAGTAAAACAACAAATGCTCACCACGGTGGTGGAACTGAGATTCAAACAGTCTTTCTACCACTTGCCAATCGGAGTAGCAACAAATGTGTCTTTATACAGAAACAAAATCCGTCTCCCTCCAACTCTGCCTTATTGGTCTGGTTTTCCAGCTTGGAGTCCCACAGCACCAGCCTATGCTTTCTGCCCTCTGTCCTTTGGTTACATGAAGGCAGTTAGCATACTCCCTCTCCTCGATCCCCGGCCCTGGTCTCAACTCCTAGCTTTAAACATTTCTGTTCCTTAAACTCTTCCTCATGGAATGTGGTTTGAGTTAGCCTCTCCACTCTGGTTGTTCTCTTAGAAACCAGCTTCAGATTTTTAATTTTCCCACTTCAAATGTGGTGACCAGAGGAACCCAGGGGTAACACTTCAGGTATGTTTTGTCCCAAGCAGAGCATCTCAGAATCTTAAAACCCTAAAGATCAAGCTGTCATTTGTTTCCACAGCCTGCCTGACACCGGCGCTAGTGCTGATGGCTTTGTTCTGTATCTTGGCATTGCCATTTGTTAGCCGCGTGACTCAGGTAAGTTATTTGACCTCTGCAAGCGGGTTTCTTTACCTGTTACCTGTAATCGTAGTACATATTTATGATCACTGTGCTTATTAAATGAGACAATGCCATGCAGAATGTTGGGCACAGTGTGTAGACCACAGAAGGCTCTCAATATACTTTTTGTGTGTGTGTGTGATGGAGTTTCACTCTTGTCGCCCAGGCTGGAGTGCAATGGTGTGATCTCCACTCACTGCAACTTCCAGTTTCTGGGTTCAAGCGATTCTCTAGCCTCAGCCTCCCGAGTAGCTGGGATTACAGATGCCCACCACCACACCTGGTTAATTTTTGTATTTTTAGTAGAGACGGGGTTTCACCATGTTGGCCAGGCTGCTCTCAATCTCCTGACCTCAAGTGATCCACCTGCCTCGGCCTCCCAAAGTGCTGGGATTACAGGCGTGAGCCAAAGTGCCCAGGCTCAATATACTTTTTACTATTACCATTTATTATTATTCCTTTTTAAAATCCACCCCAAGTAAGTCGCTATTCAGCCTGTCCATAACCACTGAAAGAGGATCAGCCAGAGGAGTCATGTCTGTCCTTTAGAGTTTGCACGATGGCACACAAGGGATGGATTGATCAAAGAACACAGCGTTTAGGATTTATCTACACTACTAGAAGGAAATGTTATCAGGGAAATGACAGCAGGACTTCGTGGGAAGATGTGGAATGCCACAGGGAAAGGAAAAGGCTTTGGGGTGCTTTCCTCTGGGAGGTAAAGTGCAAGCTAATTTTGCTTTGGTTTTTTTCGGGATTTGCAGGAAGTAGTCATTATGTCAGAATCCATGAAGATCGAGTTCTGATTATCAAGGGGTGAAAATCGCCAAGCAAATATTTGTCATTGATAAGATACTTCATAATCAGGGTGGCTTCTCACACCCATAGTAAGCTCTGCTTGCAGGACTTTCGAACGTGAATTCCCTGCAAATAAAACAAAGCAGGCCTGGAGTAAATGTAACATATGCCCTAGAAAATGCCCACTGTCCTCTACCTCACTACAACATTGCTACTGAAGGTGTCTCAGCATGGCTGCGGAGTGGCAGAGGTGAAAGTCATTGTCTCTGGAATGGTAATCAGTGAAATAAAAGACAAATACATGATTTAAAGTGTGTGAACCACTGAGATGTCATCAAGGGGATAGTTAAAAGAACAGATTCTGGAATCGAAGATAATAATTAGACTTCATGAAGGCAAGTCCTGGAACCTCTCTCTGCCTCAGTGTCCTGGTTTGTAAAATGGGATCATGAGAATACCAGCCTCAGAATTGTGAGATTCAAAAAGAAAATGCAGACAGTTCAGCATAGCATGTGGTAAGAAGTATGTAACCTCAAGTTGTTCTTGTTCTGACTTTTCATTATTATTATTATTACTACTGATTTTTTTTTTTTTTTTTTTTTTTTTTTTAAGAGAGACAGGGTCTTGCTCTGCTGTCTGGGCCAGAGTGCAGCGGCGTACACACAGGTCACTGCAGCCTCAACCTCCTGGGCTCAAGCAGTCCTCAGCCTCCCAAGTAGCTGAGACTACAAGTGCTTGCCACTGTGCCCGGCTCTATTATTACTGATTTTTAAATAAATTCTGGTAAGTAGTCTGTAAAATAATAACCTTCATATTACACAAATAAAGAGCTAAGTTGCCACAGCAACACCTGTTTTACCACTAGCAGTAATCAAAAATGAGACTAAGTTTTGTTTGCTTGTTTGCTTTTGCCAGTCGAATTTTAAGACCCTCTTCTTCTTTGCTGTAATTAACTCTTTGGACTGGCGAGGTGCTTTCAGTGGAATCACCAGCTGCTAATTCTTCCTTGCCTCTCCCATCTCACTGCTGGGACTTCAGTGATGTGCACCCTGGACTGCGTCTTAGGGCTTCGGAGCCTCGAGAGGACACAGAAGAACGGAAAGTACCTACCATTTGATTGGAGCTGACAATTTCTGCTATGAAAAGAAACACTGTGAAAGAAGAGGGGGTTTTATTTTTTAGAAAACTAAGTTTGTAAATTAAAGAAGAAAAGATTAATTACTTGGAAATTTTCGGAGTTTTGAGAATGTTTTAGCAGTGTTTCCTATTACATTATAATTTTTTTTTTTTTTTTTTTTTTTTTTTTTTTTTTT
>NW_016820098.1:1946220-1970424 GCF_001698545.2 Rhinopithecus bieti | reverse complement strand
TTCCTTCCTTCCTTCCTTCTCTCTCTCTCTCTCTCTCTTTCTTTCTTCTTTTGACAGAGTCTCGCTCTGTCGCCCAAGCTGGTGTGCAATGCCGTGATCTCTGCTCACTGCAACCTCTGCCTCCCAGGTTCAAACGATTCTCCTGCCTCAGCCTCCTGAGTAGTTGGGATTACAGGAGCATGCCACCACGCCCAGCTAATGTTTGTATTTTTAGTAGAGACAAGGTTTCACCACATTGGTCAGGCTGGTCTCAAACTCCGGACCTCATGATCCGCCTGCCTCATCCTCCCAAAGTGGTGGGATTACAGGTATGAGCCACCACGCCTAGCCAATAGTACTTTTAACTTTCAAAATGTACACATCATCTACAATTTATTGATAGAGAAAAAACAACAACAGTATTTCGCCTTTTTCGGTGTCTTCTGCGGCAATGCCGAGAGAGATAGCCAATATTTCTGGACAATCTCAAGCAAGGCATCACCCTTCAAGAAGCCTGTCTTTGGCTCTCAACAATATTACGGCCTCTTTAAAAGGAAAAGAAAACAAAAAAAAAAGTCCGAGGAGGAGAGGGATGACTTTTCAGTTCTATTATCTTTGGCATTTTGTATCAGTCTGGGGTTTCTCAAGTCTTGAGACAAAAAGCACGCATTCATTTTAGACATTAAAAAAAAAAGTTCTGAATGCCTTTGCAGTTTCTTCCTTGAGCTGTCTTCAGGGAACTATTTATTTTGCTTCTTTACCTTGCAAATAGCTAACGGCTTCCAGCCAGGGCTCAACCCAACCCTTTTGTGCCCTGAAGTCATCGGTGAGTCTTTAAAAGAAAACCGATTCTTTGGAATGCTGTGCGTGCACATGCCTGTCGGACCCAGCAGGCCCCACCTGCAGAGCAGGTAAACCAGATCCTCATGCCGGCCTCTGCAGCCACATTCCAGCCAGGCAAGCTCTTACTCTCTAATTGTTACCTGTCAAACAGGTCACCCAAGCACTTGGGTCTGGTCCAAACATGCGCATGTTCCCACGAAACCCTAAACCTGCAAACCTTTGACCTTTCCATAGTTCCGAGTTCCCTTGATTATTTTAGCCAGGGCTGATTTAAATCAGAAAGATGACTTTTTAACAGCTTCTTTTTCCTCCCTCACCCTGGATGGTAAGGCTGATTGTGCGCTGTGTGGGGTTTCTGGACTAGCACACTGTGGCAATTCAGGATGGCGTGAAGGCAGAGGTTAGGGGAGCGAGGGCCCCTAAAATGAAATCCACTCACGGAAGCCGTGAGCTGTCCACCCTGATCGCACGGAGAACAAATCCCCTGGGGTGGACAGAAACAGAAGTGACTCACAGCGAAAACTCTCTTCCTCCCCTTTCTGGCGCTGGGCTGGGCATGGGAGACTGCTGTGAGCTCAGTACAAAACTTGCTATAGGTAAGCATGTGGGCAAGTCACATGGGCTGTCTGGCACTTGGTTTCCCCTTTCGAGGAGGGAGAAGGAGGGGGGTCCCCTGTGTAAAGGCTTCTCCCAGCACCAGTTCAATGTTCTTTTCTCCTATTCATGCCACCCAAAGTAGGGGATCATGTCCCAGAAATGCTCGTACCTTTCACCAGTGTCATAGGGGTCCTTTGCCAGTGGACCTTCAACCAGCCGAGGGCATGTGTCTAGGGACTGCCCTCAAGTGTGGAAAATCCCTGGGCTTCCTTCCCCTTCCTAGGGACATGTTAGTAGAATACAGGCCCCCGTAAACACAGCTTTCCTTCTGGATTTCACCTCATGAGTTCATACTTTTTAATTGAGAGGCCATTTTTCCACTGTTCTAGCAATGCTGTCTACCATGTTTATTCTACACACAACAAATTCAGAATCGAAACTACAGGCTCCCTGAATCGAAACACTTCATTTTACGAGCACAAAAACTGAGGCCTAGAGAGGAGGTGTGAGTGGCCAGATGGCTCTGGGCTGGCCAGGCTCCTCGCGTAGCGGACCGTGGGAGTTGGTGAAAATTGCAGGCTAGCAAAATCATTGTCAGAGAAGCGCCACTGGAAGGTGCGTCCACGACTGCTCCGTTTAGGGAATTTCAAAACTCCAGGCAAAGAACCCAAGCCTCTCAAGCAAGTTTCTGACAGTGTGGGGCTGTCAGGCCAGTTTGTTGGGGATTTTTCTTCTCTTGGGCCGGACAGGTTATTCTACCAAGAGTTCAGGATCGTTCCGTGCAGAGCAGGAACTGGCACTTCCTACGCTGTTTGTCCAGCTCAGACTTGTCCGCCAGAGCCAAACTGGCCGGCTGGGCTGGCTCCCGGGAGCGAAACTTCCTCGGGGCGCTGGGGTGGGGAGGTTGTAGGCTGCAGGCCTGCTTAGCGCCCTTCTCAACAACTGCTCTCAGGGAGAGCAAGTAGAGTGCACTCCGGGCGGCGGAGCCCCAGCAGAGGCCTGCCTGGTTGTGCTCCGGATGCCACTCATTCATGAGGGCTGCGCGGCGCTGCGGGCACCACGATTCCCACGGAGGTGCTGTAGGTACTTAAGCGGCCCTCAGACGTCAAACTGGACCAACGAACACTTCTCCTTGTGAAGACGTCCAACCACAAGAGGCCACAATGTGGTTACTCCTTTTTTTTTTTTTTTGAGATGAAGTCTTGCTCTGTCGCCCAGGCTGGAGTGTAGTGGTGCAATCTCGGCTCACTGCAAGCTCCACCTCCCGGGTTCAAGCGATTCTCCTGCCTCAGCCTCCTGAGTAGCTGGGATTATAGGCGCCTGCCACCACAGTGGTTACTACTATTTATACAACATAACTAATTAGCATGATTTTCCTATTACTGAACACAAAATTTTCCACAAATACTAAACTGTTTTGCTGTCAACTTTGATTCAACCCCAAAGGTCCTCATTTTAATGCTTTTTTGCTGGCTTACTCCACCATGGACTAGCTGTGAAACACTGAGCAAGTTACATCAACTCTTTGAGTCTAAGCTTCCTTATCTGCAAAAAGGGAACAATTGTCCTATTTCCTAATAGCATCATTGTATAGAACAAATGAGATAAAGTTCCCTGCCTGGTATGGGACCTCGCACATAAAATGTCTTTAATAAATGTCAGCTATTTTTGCTCTTGTTGATATAAAACTTATTAAAACATTGACCCACCTGTCCCAGTTTCAGAATGGTATATTTGACAATCAAAAAGTAACTTCAAAATAACTCAAAGTTGGCTAGGCATGGCGGCTCATGCCTGTAGTCCTAGCTACTTGGGAGGCTGAGGTGGGAGGATCCCTTTAGGCCAGGAATTCGAGACCAACCTGGGTAGCATGGTGAGGACTCTATCTCAAAAAATAAAAGTAAAATAAATAAATCAAAGTTAAAGAAATCAGAGTTCTTTGCTTGTCATTCTCCAACACTGTGAAGGGGAAGTTCTGATTTCCTCAGAGGCCATAGCAGTTCCCTGTCCATGCAACACCTTCAATTCTAGGCTGTTTTCCCTGCCATTCTTCACAGTACTTACTGCCTCTACTTGCCATTTGTTGGCATGGAATCAGGGATTTTAAAGAGACTTTAGCATACAAGAATACAAAACGTGATTAGAAAAGGCTCTCTGAGGCTGGGCGTGGTAGCTCATGCCTGTAATCCTAGCACTTTGGGAGGCCGAAGTGGGCAGATCACCTGAGGTCAGGAGCTCAAAACCATCCTGGCCAACATGGTGAAATCCTGTCTCTACTAAAAATACAAAAATTAGCTGGACGTGGTGGCATGTGCCTGTAATCCTAGCTACACGGAAGACTGAGACAGGAGAATCACTTGAACCCAGAAGGTGGATGTTGCGGTGATCTGAGATCACGCCACTGCACTCCAGCCTTAGGCAACAGAGAGAGACTCCTCCGTTTCAAAAAAACAAAAACAAAACAAAAAACAAAAATGCTCTCCAAAGGAGAGAATACTTTTGGATTACGGTTTGAAGTCTTTTCTACCATTGGCTCAGTGAATTCAGCTGCAGTGGCTGTGTCAGTAACTGCTCCTCTCTGACCTTTTCTTTAGGGCACCATGCTGATGACAAAGCAGGCTTTCAGAGACAGGGAAAGAATCCAGACGGACAGAATCCACTAACTGAGTGACCAACTCCCAAATCCTCAAATGGTGACAGTTCTTTTCAATGTCATGGCTTTTCTAGAACAGGAATGGCCCAAGGCCACCCCCAGCCTACATCCTGGCCACTAGGGATGGGTGGGGATGGACTGGTCAAGTGAGAAGTCCTGAACATTTGACCCAGGGGTTAGTAAGGAAGTAAGTCAGTTAAGGTACTGGAAGGCACAATGATATGAGGTTGATGCAAAAGTAATTGTGGTTTTGCCATTAAATGTAATGGCAAAAACTGCAAATTTTTCACCAACCTAATATAACCAATAAATATTTGCTGAATCCATGCTGACTGAACTCACCACACCTTATAAATGACAACTCCCATCATCTCTACCTCCTAACTCCCTCTCAAATCCACTGACTGCTCTATATCCTCATTGCTTTGATCTCCATATACAGCAGCAATACATTGCATTTGAGTTAAGACAACAGCCTCCTACCTGGTCTTCTAGCAGTGGTTTACGTGGTCTTTGGTGGTCTCTGCTGAGGTTTATGTTGCCAGTCTCCCCTCTAGACTCTCCCCATCCCTGATCTAGGAATGCTGTAAATGCTGTTCCCTCTGCTTGGATAACTTTCCTCACCTAACCCCTGCTCATCCTTCAGGTCTTTCCTTAGCTCGCTCTCTCTCCTTCCTTCCTTCCTTCCTTCCTTCCTTCCTTCCTTCCTTCCTTCCTCTCTCTTTCTCTCTCTCTTTCTCTCTCTCTCTCCCTTTCTCTCTCTCTTTCTCTCTCTCTCCCTTTCTCTCTCTCTTTCTCTCTCTCTCCCTTTCTCTCTCTCTCTCTCTTTCCTTCCTTCTTTCTCTTTCTTTCTTTCTCTTTCCTTCTCTCTCTCTCTTTCTCTCTCTCTCTCTTTCTTTCTTTCTTTCTTTCTTTCTTTCTTTCTTTCTTTCTTTCTTTCTTTCTTTCTTTCTTTCTTTCTCCTTTTCCTTTTCTTTCAAGACAAGGTCTTGCTCTGTAGGCCAGGCTGGAGTACAGAGTACAGTGACATCATCTTTGTTCACTGCAACATCCACCTGCTGCGCTGAAGCAATCTTTTCATCTCAGCCTCCCAAGTAGCTGGGATTACAGGCCCTCACCAACACACCTGGATAATTTTTTTTTAGTGGAGATGAGGATTCACCATGTTGCCCAGGCTGGTCCCGAACTCCTGGGCTCAAGCAATCTGCCTGCCTTGGCCTCCTAAAGTGTTGGGGTTACAGGTGTGAGCCACCACACCTGGCTGACATCACTTTCTACAGAATGTCTACACTGTACCAAAACTGGGATGTGACCTTGTTCCCTCCAACCCAGTGTCTAAGCAGCAGGGTGCCAGGCATGGCTTCCACCTGGTCACTGTGGCACACCATGCCTAGCATAGTGCCTGATTCATTGTAGCTGTTCAACATGTGTTTTCCCATTTAATCTGTATAACCATCCTAGGATATCAGCATGGCCATGCCCACTTGACAAATGAAGAAACAAGTTTGGAGATATGAAGTAACTCCCCCAAGGTCATCCAGCTAGTATAGGACAGAGCCCACATTTTAATCCAGGTCTCTGGGCTGCTGAAGCCTGTGCTTTTAACTTCTACAAGATGCTGCCCCAAGAATACTCAATTCACTTCGTAATTAAATGGAGGCCAGACAGTTAGTTAATGAGGGCCTGAGTCACTAATGAAAGAGATCAAAAGGTCTGGCTCCCCTAAAATTCAGATTCAAGCAACTGTATGACTACCCTGTGAGTATTTTTGCTTTTAGTTTTGATGCTAGCAGTTAGAAGGTTTCATGAGAGAATAGGGTCTAGGGGACACAGTCCTCCAGATGCAGGAATGCAGGGAGTAGCTTACAGAGAATGCCATCCGGAGACGAGGAGGTAGAGCTTGGGGGAGGCAACCAAGAGAAGCCCCCCAGGTGGTGTGTAAAGGAACAAGAGAATGCGATACTCCACCTTCCACGGGACCCCAGACCTTGGAGCCAGAAGAGAGAAACTAAGCTTGATGCCAAACAAGGACATGGAATGAGTACAAACAAAATACTGTCTAGTGTCTCACTCACGTGTGCCTGAGAGGACTTCAGATTAAATGTTTGAGTTAGAGCAGAGAAGGACATAAGGACATCAGATGATCCTGTCCTGCCCCAGAAGAGAATAAGAGTCCACCTCATTTGGCCAAGGCCTTCGGTGGGGAGTGAGCAGGAAGAGGTCTTCCAACCTCCCCGTTTCTCAAACTTGCTGTGCCCATCCGCACCCTCATCCTGTGCGCCTCTCGCCGTACCTCAAAAAATTGAGGAAATTAAAAACTTTCTGCTCACTGCTGGGCAAAAGGACACCAAATCTGTCAAAATCAAGGGAAAGAAGGATAATGTGAAATGTAAAGTTTAATGCAGCAGGTACCTTGCTTATCACAAAGACAAGGCAGAGAAAATGAAGGCGTCTCTGCCTCGGGGGGTTTGGCAGTAAGGTGCTGAAATGAACCAGACACATTGATATGAACGGTACTAAAATTTTAACATCAAAAGAAAAAAGTATGAATAGAAACAGACAATTAACACTAATCATGACCGGGCGCAGTGGCTCACGCCTGTAATTCCAGCACTCTGTGAGGCTGAGGTGGGCGGATCACTTGAGATCAGGAGTTTGAGACCAGCCTGACCAGCACGGTAAAACCCTGTCTCTATTAAAAATACAAAAATTTGCTGGGTGTGGTGGTGCACACCTATAATCCCAGCTACTCGGGAGGCTGAAGCACGAGCATCGCTTGAACCCAGGAGGTGGAGGTTGCAGTGAGCCAAGATTGCACCACTGCACTCCAGTGTGGGTGACAGATCAAGACTTTGCTTCAAAAGGAAAAAAAAAACCTCTAAGCATAACAGTAATCACATGTGTTGTTTTGGGTCCTCCCTATCCTGCCTTCTTTTTGCCCCACAACCATTGCCTCCTGGAACTTTGGTTTCTGCTGAAGATGAGATTCAAGGCCCTGGGCAAATAAATGAGATTAGAAACTCACAGAAGGTAGTAGGCTTTATTGAACAAATTATATGAAAAAGGAACATCTGGCCGGGCGCGGTGGCTCAAGCCTGTAATCCCAGCACTTTGGGAGGCCGAGACGGGCGGATCACGAGGTCAGGAGATCGAGACCATCCTGGCTAACATGGTGAAACCCCATCTCTACTAAAAAATACAAAAAAAACTAGCCGGGCGAGGTGGCGGGTGCCTGTAGTCCCAGCTACTCGAGAGGCTGAGGCAGGAGAATGGCATAAACCCGGGAGGCAGAGCTTGCAGTGAGCTGAGATCCGGCCACAGCACTCCAGCCCGGGCAACAGAGTGAGACTCCGTCTCAAAAAAAAAAAAAAAAAGAAAAAGGAACATCTTCCATACACTAGCCATCATAAGTCCTTTCTAGACAAAGCAAGGTAGGTAGAAAATAACTAAATAAAATAAAAATTAGTATTGAAATTTAAAAGGGAAGGGTGATGATGCTGGTTATAAAAAAATCTTTGAATATAGAAATATAGAACTTGGCCGGGCGCGGTGGCTCAAGCCTGTAATCCCAGCACTTTGGGAGGCCGAGACGGGCGGATCACGAGGTCAGGAGATCGAGACCATCCTGGCTAACACGGTGAAACCCTGTCTCTACTAAAAAAATACAAAAAAACTAGCCGGGCGAGGTGGCGGGCGCCTGTAGTCCCAGCTACTCCGGAGGCTGAGGCAGGAGAATAGCGTGAACCCGGGAGGCGGAGCTTGCAGTGAGCTGAGATCCGGCCACTGCACTCCAGCCTGGGTGACAGAGCAAGACTCCGTCTCAAAAAAAAAAAAAAAAAAAAAGAAATATAGAACTTAAACCTACTGAGTCATCAGTAGCACCCACTGGGTCAGCTAAAGAAAAAAGCATGTCAGAAGGGGAAACATTCATTACAGAAAGAACAAATGACGATCTTCAGAAATCAGTTTGGCCTTTAAGAGTGAGCATTATATAAGAATACAAAGGCCATATCCCACGTGGAAATCATTGCTCCTGTTTATGGAAGCAATGTGTTTAAACTTGAATGTCAGAAAACTACATGAATCAACAGTGGCTGGGTGAAGCTATTGAAATGCATCCAACTTCCTACCTGTAAAAGGTAATAATGTTTCACAATTATGTATGATAATAACATTTGATGGCATGAGAACACAGCAAGGCTGAAAAAATCGTATAAAATGGAAGTGACTTTTTGAAACTGGCTCTCCTGAAATTCAAATTCAAGCAAACGTCTCAGGAGGTAGGGGCTCCTTGAGCGATTGCTGTTTGGACCACACTAGATTAGCCTTCTTTACTTTTTTACTTCCGTAAGTACTCAAAAGACATTTTAACGCTGTGTTCCGAAAATAGTTTTACAATGATTAAAAAAGAAGTTCAGATGCAAATGCACATTTTTTATCTTAGTTTAGGTGCTAGCCATTAGAAAGTCTTCTGAGGGAATGGACACACTCGTATACACGCACACATACACACAACACAACACAGAGGCTTTGTGCTGCTCGGTTACTTCAACTGAAAGTCCTTCCATGGAAAAAGTGATTGAAGATCCACCTGTGTCCAAAGCACATCTCCACTGATGCTGATGGGAGCTTTGGAGAGAAAGAAACTACAGGTAAACTGGTTAAAACTGGCCAGCAGCTCAACTTCTCTTTAAAAGAGGGAATGAAAAGTTATGCTGTTCAGATTCCATTAATATATGTAAATATACAGAATAAATTTAGAGAGTACAATTCCTATGCTAGCAAAATTTCAAAGAAACTTTGTAAATTAATACCAAAGGAACATTTTTTACCAGTCTATTGCGTGTTTTAGAACTTGCCGATGGCTTTGTGAAATACAAAGGAAATAAGACATCTTCAAGCCCCTCCAATTTAAATCTAGCTGGGGCTGGGCTCACACCTGTAATCCCAGCACTTTGGGAGGCCGAGGCGGGTGGATCACCTGAGATTGGGAGTTCGAGATCATCCTGGCCAATATGGTGAAATCCCATCTCTATTAAAAATGCAAAAATTAGCCAGGCGTGGTGGCAGGCACCTGTAATCCCAGCTACTTGGGAGGGTGAGGCAGGAGAATCACTTGAACCCAGGAGGCAGAGGTTGCAGTGAGCTGAGATGGCGCCACTGCACTCCAGCCTAGGTAATGAGAACAAACTCCATTTCAAAAAAAAAACTAGCTGGGTAGACAAAACAAATGCACATTAAAAGATGAATAGTCCAAAGCAATGGGTGAGGGAAGGAGAGTTATGTGGCTCAGATGCCTGGGAACAGCATGTGCTATAGGACTAGACAGAGAAGGATCCACAAACTAAGTGAATCTAAAAACATTACCTGGGGTTGTAATGTCCAGTTCTGGCCAGGATGCCCAAATAAATAATCATCACAAGGGTACTTGATGAATATCTCCAGAGCTTGTTACACTTTAGGGCTTACCATCTGCAAAGTGCCTTAGGTGTGTTATTCCATCAAACTGTTACACCACCACCAAAAGGGGTCCCTAGGCATCCCTGTTTTTCAGATGAAGAAGTGAGGCACAGAGAAGGTACTCATCTTTCCTTAAGTGACAATATCACAAGCAGCCTGCAATATTCACCACTATACTAGCCAGAGAGGAAATGCTCAATAACTGCAGAGGCTTCTGGTCAAATGGAAAACCTATCACAAGTCTCAGTGTTAACCTGCATATTTCTGCTAAGGTAACAACTCCTTTAAAACACAGAAATCTGGTTTGAAAATCTCGTAGATATCAGTGCATTATATAATGTAGCTATTGTACAAAGGATTTTCAATGAATTACTACCACTCAGGATGTTTGCCAATGAAATGTTGAGGTCTTCTCAGCATTCCATTCAGCTTATGATGCTGATTGTAACAAGCAGAGTTTTGGCAAAATGTCGTTCTCTCCTAAATTGGAATGTCTGATTCTGCCTAGCTTTGTTAGTAGAGGTTAGGTTTAACGCATACAACCGGATTTCATCTTTGGCCGTATTTAGCTTGGAAGAAGATCTGTTAACAGCCACCGGAGTTAGTAGTCTTTTACCTAGTGGCATTTAAAACAAGCCAAGACATAGCTACATTTCACAGAGATTTTGCTTGAGGTGACCCAGTGGTCCCTGCTAGCGATTACCCTTCTGTTAAAATTCAGCCTGAAGGAGTATCAGGATTAAATGAAACTAAGATCCCAAGATTCCCAGCTTTTTTTGTAGCATTAGGAGTCTGATTGTTTACTTACTGCCATTCACACATACTGCTTGGGCCCATTATTGTAGTCCAACATATACAAAATGCTTGGACTTTTTTTTGCATATATTGGAGAAAGTGTATCTATTATACAGAAACACATAAATAATGAGACCTGAAATATATATCTTATAGGCTAGAGAGACGATTTTTATCGCGCATAAATTCTCACTCTGGTCCATACGGAGACATAAGCAAGGATGATTACTGCAGAGCTGTAGTGTTGGGGAGCTGGAAGCAATGTGGGTGGATATCACTGGGGGCATGCATGGAAAATGCGGGAGAGCACAGACTGGAATACTTTGCAGCAGTTAGGAGCAACTGACTGGATGTACTCATAGCAACATGGATGGAGTAAAAAATTAACAATCAGAATGAGTCTTGAAGACAATCTATCTACATAAAGTAAAACTGCAGGCATAAAAAGTGGCAAAACACGCTGGGCATGGTGGCTTATGTCTGTAATCCCAGCACTTTGAGTGGTTGAGGTGGACAGATCTCTTGAGGTCAGGAGTTCGAGACCAGCCTGGCCAACAAGGAGAAACCCCCGTCTCTACTAAAATTACAAAAAATTAGCCGGGCGTGGTGGTGGGTGCCTGTAATCTCAGCTATTCAGGAGGCTGAGGCAGTAGAATCCCTTGAGTCTGGGAGGCGGAGGTTGCAGTGAGCCGAGATCGCACTACTGCACTCCAGCCTGGGTGACAGAGCAAGAGTCTATCTCAAAAAAAAAAAAAAGAAAGGCAGCAAAACATGTTTGTGTGAGAATGCATAAAAACACATGTATGTACCATTATTCATCAAAGACATTAGAATGCTTGGTTGCCTGTGGAGGAGAAACAGGAATAAAGAGGAAATGTATAAAACCAGAGAAGAGTCTTGCATGGGCCAATGAAGTCACTGTGCTATGAACTGATGAACAGGGCAAACTCAACTCTCCGCATCTGAGGTCCAAAAAGCAGAGAAGAAATGCATGCAACTCAAAGAGATTTTCATCTTGGGTGCTCAGCCCTTGTAGCTCCTGAATGAAATGTTTGAGAGGGCAGTTAATGGTTACCAGGTGGGTTTCTTAAGCACTCTGGATGTGCTTGGATGCTGTTAAGGCCAGAGGTTCCCAGTCATGGCAGCACATTAGAGACATGTGGGGACATATTTTAAAATGCCACTGCTGGGCCCCACCCTCAGAGATTCTATTGTGCCCAGGCATCAGCATGTTTCAGAGCCTCCAGGTGATTCTAACAGGCACCCAGGACTGAGAACCATTGATTAGGTTTCTGCAATTTTTTTTTGCCTAGTTGCAAATGTTTCATTCTTTGGCATTTGAAAAGAGACTACTGAAATCAGATTATTTTCCTTTAGCCAAACATTAATTTCATTATTAACAGAGAGCATCCAAAATAGCAAAATTTATTTATTCATTTGATCATACATCCAAAACTTTTTGCTGGGCCACTGTGTGTTTAGGCTGGGCCCTGCATAATTCTATAGGGTGTGTCCACATTGTAGTCTATGCAAATGGAGCCCCCTGGAGTTACTCAGTGTGCAACCTGCCCCACTGTATATAGCAGCCGGTTTGAGGGTCCACTGTGTGTCATGCATTTAACTAAGTGCCTTGACTATACTGGTGAACAAGATGATACAGTCCCTGCCTGATGGAACTTCCAGCTTCTAGGGTCTAGGGAAGGCAGTCACACATGTGACTCTTGGGAAGTGTGAGTGTGCTGGAGCAGGAGCTCGTGTTAGGGCCCCTCACACAGTCTGTTGGGGGCAGGAAGGGCTTCCTGGAGCAATTGAAATTTGAACCAAAACCTGACGAATGAGTACTGGAGCTAGGGAAGAAGAACAGTGTTATACACCCAGAGGAAGCATCCCTGACAAGACAGGGAGAGGTCACCGCGCTCCTAACACAGCAAAACAGCTGCATGCAAAATGGGACTTCAAAGGAAGACAGGGCCTGCTAACACAGGGTCTAGTGGGCCAAGTTAAGAAATGTGGACTTTATCTCGTGGGCGATAAGAAATGAAATAATCATAGATGAGACTTGAAAAATCATTCTGGAAACAAATAGTTGGGCTGCAAGGAGCCGAGAATGGATGCAGGGGGCCAGTTATGGGACTATTGTGCAGATCTGGGTGGAGAGGGTGGTGGCTATTTTTTTTAACACCATTATATACTTGCAGGAGGAAGTGAGTATAAAGGTGCTTTTCTTGTGAGGGTAATTGGCATAGCATATTGATACCTCTTCTAAAAAAACATATTTTGGAGCAAGGTTGACACAAAACTAACTCATTTGGCAGGAAAGTTTGCCAATATGAGTTGAGAGTGAGTCAGAGAGACATTTTACAACTTATCAGCCAGAAGAATCACTGATAATGACCCTTGTTGCCATAGCAAGTTCCTGTCAGCCATGGGATTTGATACTCTCTCCAATTCCATAGCATATTAGCTCCATTCTACAGCTGAGGAAATCAAGATTCAGAAGTTTTAGCAGCTTACCCAAGGTCCCAGAACCGTGGCTTGCCCCAGGTCTTATTTTTCCCAAAGCCCTGTCCACCTCATCAAGCTGTCTCTGGAAGAGGAAGGAGCCAGAGGGGTGCAAGATGCCAGTAGCCCCTGTGAGAGGCCAGCTATGGGTCCTGCCTTTTACCCCAGTGACCACGTAGTCAGAACAGTCACACTTACTTGCAGTGGCTTCGGGTCTCTCACACAGTCATCATTTGAAGTGCAGGACAGTGCGACCAGGCTCTGAGGGAAAGGTGAAGACAGCATGGCAGCCCAATGAGACAGGCCTGAGGATGCACGGGCTGGGGCTGGGCCCAGAAAGAGACCTGGGCAGGTATGATGGCCACAGGCTTGCCAGGAGCATGCTTGTATAGGCAAGAGAGAGTAGGAGTGTGTGTATGTGTGTGACAGAGAAAGTGTGCCTGTGAATGTGTAAATGTGAGAGTGTAATGTGAGCTGGTGTTTTTGCACATGGCTATGTCTGGTTGTGAGTGTGTAAGACAGTATGCATATATATGTGTGGGTACGCGTCTGAGAGCGCCTACATGTGTGCATGTGAAGAGTCCACCTGAAGGGGTTCAGAGTTAAGGCGTTTTTGCTGCCCTGGGTCACTCTGACGTATATCTGTTCCCGGTTGACTAGGACCCTACAACCACTTATAATGTTTTTTAGGGGGAGCCTGAAGGAACACAGTCCCAGAGTTACCCCGAGTCGCTAATCCCCCAGGAATGAAATCCCTGCACCCCAGCAGCTATCATTTAGAGCCTTTCTCAATTAGCAATCATAACGCCTAAAGCTTTGAACAGTTATTGTATGTTTATCTTTCTCTTCAAATTCACTCTGTTGGCTCTCGTAACCAGCCAAGTTCAAACAACCTTCTGTCTGGCAGCCACAAAGAGAGCTCCCCCAGCCCCCACCCCAAGGCAGTTATAACCAGACAGAGGTTGGAGCCGATTTCCATGATCTCTGTGTGTGTTCTGTTGCTTTTTTAAAAAACTGAGCTATGTAATGTGCCTATTTTCATCAAGGATTTGCAGTGGCTTACAATATTAAAAATACACACCCAGCAGAAATGCTTCAAAAACTCAGATCAAAACTGAATTCTAAAGAAGAGAAAGAGGTTTCATTGTGTGTGTTCTGTTGCTTAATTTTCATTTATGGTAAAATAAAGCCATGAGAGGTGCCACATTGGGTAATGGTTAAGAATATGCCTTGTCTGAGCAAGGTAGCTCATACCTGTAATCCCAGCACTTTGGAAGGCCAACGTGGGTGGATCACTGAGGTCAGGAGTTCGAGACCAGCCTGGCCAACGTGGCAAAACCCTATCTCTCCCCCCGCCACCAAAAAAGAGACAGAGAGAGAGAATATGCCTTTAGGAGTTACTCACTCTGGCTTTTAGTTATTGTACTGTTTGTTTTCTCCAAGCCTAAGTTTATTCACCAATAAAAACAAGGACAATGATAGCCCTACCCTATATGATTGAAGAATGTAATAAGATAATGTATGTAAAGTGCTTAACATGGTGCCTGGAATACACTGAGCAGTCAGTTTAGCTAGGTCGTTGTTATTTTCTCTGCCATGTTAGGATTCGAATGGTATCCACGTTGCATCTCTTTTTGGTGGTATGCCCAGATCCAGGTGGAATTTCCCCCCTCTTCTGGTCCAATGGGAAGAGAGGTGAAAAGAATACAGTACTAGAGCTCCATCATCCAGTAGCCAAGAGCAGATGTGTGGCCTGATCTTGTGTATGGCAGCAGGGTTATTTGGGCTGCATGAGAGAGTGCATGATGGGATTTCCTTGAATTTTCTGTTTTTTAGTTTTGGTTTTGTTTGCAAGCTCTACTGGGCATTTGCATGGGCTGGATTGGCTTGAGGGCTCTGTGACTATTAAGAATGGGGCTGAGGTGAGCCAAGGTGATGACTTGTGCTCAACTGCAGGTCAGGTTGTGGCTACCTGGGGCATAGTCCTGGAAGACCTATGGGCCTCCTTCTAAGGCCTCCTTGAGTTCTGTTGATCTTTGAGGAACAACAGATCTTAAGGGCAACCAATCTCAGAGAACACTGGTAGCCTATTTGACAGCCCCAGCCTATAGCATAAACACCTCCATGTGGGTTTTTTTACTCAACTCAAAATATCTAGACACACAGTCATCATGTGCATACATTCTTGATGTCTCCATTGGGTGGGTGAGAGGTGATCTGTGATCTCTTTAAATGTAGCGAAGTGCTCAGGAGAGTCCCACTGAACCTTCCTGCCCACTCCCCTTCGCATTGCCTCAGTTTCCCAGATTTCTGAGGCAAGCACCCTCTGTACAGGCCTGTGTGGGGAGTTACCCCAGGAGCTATCGATCTGATCCCGCCCAGTAGTAGTATCCACGTAGATGTCTGTCTCACATTCTGACCCTCTCCACCCAGCAAGATGGATTCAAGGGTTGGAGCTGCCCATTGTTTCTCTATGCATCCCCATCCCTACCTGCCACTCCAGGTCTCCTTTGTGCCTGGCACTGAGTGGGTGCTGTATCAATATTTGTTGAATCAGGGCATGAGTATGAAAGCAAGTGAGCAAAGGAAGGGTGCATTTCATTTCACGGAATGAGAAAATATTAAAGCAGAAGTCAACCCTGCCAGTCTTTAGATTAAGCACCCATACAGTACAGTCATGGACACAGAGGCCAGGACTCCCCTAAGAGGTGGCGCATCTCAGTGGCAGGACCAGAGTCCAGGCATCCCACTCTTGCTGTGACCCTGGGCTGCTGCTTGTTCCCTCTCTTGGTCTTCATCTGTCATTCTCAGAGAGAGACTCCAGAAAGTGCCTGAGAAACAGAGCCCCACTTCTCATTGAAGTCAGTAGTTCATTAACCAGGATATAACTTGGCTTGGCCTCATTACAAAACCAAATCAATAAATATTGATTGAGTGCCTACTGTGTGGACAACCAGGTGAGAATGAGGAAAGACAGGAAACAAGAGTAGAGAGAAGCCTTGTGCATATCTGCCTTACGAATGTTTGGTCTGACACTGCAAGTCATGTCCCTAACACAGTCCAGAGGATGCAGCAGGCAGCAGGCATGCCTGTGGGCTCTTAGCACTAAAGATAAGGGGAGGTGGTGTCTCTCCTGGCTCCAGAGAAAGCCCCTTTCCCCCTCAGGTGAGAGGGAGAGGAAAGAAAAATGTTATGTAAATAATGAGTCCACAACAACACCCTGTTCATGCATGAAAATTCCAGGAATGATTAAACCTGACTGGCTCCAGGATAAACAGAAAGTTAGCGTCGCAATTGCCCTGTGCACTTCACACACACTTTCTCTTTCTCTCCCTGTGTCACACTGACACACACACAGTATGTTGGCGTGTGTCTATCAGCTTGTAACCAGCCCACAAGGAAGGCGGTTTTTCTGATGAGAAGGTGATCCTGGGAGCCCTCAAAGACTCCCACTGTCCCTGCTCAGCCACTCTCTTTCACTGTGTCCTGGGCACATCAGTTAGCTGCTCCAGGCTTCTACTTTCCATTTTAAAAAAGGGAATACTACCAGCTGGGCACGGTGGCTCACACCTGTAATCCCAGCACTTTGAGAGGCCAAGGCAGGAGGATCACTGGATCACTTGAGGTCAGGAGTTTGAGACCAGCCTGACCAACATGGTGAAACTCTGTCTCTACTAAAAAAATATATACACACACAATTAGCCAAGCGTGGTGGTGTGCACCTCTGTAATCATAGCTACTCGGGAGCCTGAGGTGGGAGAATCGCTTGAACCAGGTAGGTGGAGGTTGCAGTGAGCTGAGATCATGTCACTGCACTCCAGCCTGGGTGAGACAGTGAGACTCCGTCTCAAAAAATAAATAATGAAATAAATAAAATAAAGAGAATACTCCTGAGACACATTCTTCCTAAGAAAAAAGAAAAGAACTCTAAATATCATTATTTATCTGCTTTACACGGTGCTGTGACTACAATTGTGCTTCATAGATATAAACACCCCTTAGATGTTGAACTACTGTATGCCTCATATAGTCGAAGTATTTTTCAAAGGTCAAGTACGTCCTTCAATATAACGTTTTCAGTGGTGGGTAGAACAACTGGACAGATCAACAAGGAAATAAAAGACCTGAATGACATGTAAAACAACTAGACCTAGTTGGCGTCTATGGAGCACTCCACCCAACAACAGAAGAATGCACATTCTTCTCAAGTGCAAATGGAACGTCCTCCAGGATAAACCATGGGCTAGGCAACAAAACAAACCTCAATACATTTTAAAAGATAGAAACAGGGGCCAGGCGTGGTGCCTCATGCCTGTAATCCCAGCACTTTGGGAGGCTGAGGCAGGCAGATCAAATGCGGTCAGGAGTTCAAGCCTAGCATGACCAACATGGAGAAACCCCATCTCTACTAAAAATACAAAATTAGCTGGGCGTGGTAGCACATGCCTGTAATCCCAGCTACTCAGCAGGCTGAGGCAGGAGAATCGCTTGAATCTGGGAGGCGGAGGTTGAGATCGCGCCATTGCACTCCAGCCTGGGCAACAAGAGCGAAACTCTGTCTCAAAAAAAAAAAAAAAAAAAAAAAAAAAAAAAAAGAAAAAAAAAGGAAATACTACCAAGTGTGTTCTCTGAACACAGCAGAATAAAATCAACAGTAGGAAAAAAGTCGGAAAACTCACAAAAAGAAATAGCCTGACATGAATGAAAATGAAGATGCAACATATGAGAACTTATGGGAAATATCTAGGGCAGTGACTAAAAGGAAATTTATAGCTCTGAATGTTGACATTAAGAAAGGACAGTAACTTCAAATCAGTAGTCTAAACTTCCACCTTAAGAAAGGAAAACAACAAACTAAATCTAAAGCAAAAAGAAAGAAGAAAATTACAGAGATTAGAGCAGAAATTAATAAAATAGAGACTAGAAAAACAATAGAGAAAAAAAATCCATAAAACCGAAAGCTGGTTCTTTGAAAAGATCAACAAACTGACCAAAAGTCTGCTAGGTTCTGTAGCTCACACCCGTAATCCCAGGACTTTGTGAGGTTGTGGAGGGAGGATTGCTTGAACCCAGGAGTTCAAGACCAGCCTAGGCAACATAGGGAGACGCTGTCTCTACAGAAAACACACACACACACACACACACACACACACACACACAAATTATCCCGGTGTGGTGGTACACACCAGTAGTCCCATCTACTTGGGAGGTTGGGGAGGGAGGATCCTTTGAGCTCAGGATGTCCAGGCTGCAGTGAGCCAAGATCACATCACCATAGTCTAGCCTGGGTGACAGTGAGACCCCCACCTCAAAAAATAAAAATAAAATAAATAAAATATATTGACCAAAAGTCACTCCTAAACAGAATTCACTGTGGATAGGGCCCTTAGACAAGTTACTCATGCTTTACTACAGCCAAGGAGGTTGAGGCTTCGAGAGCTGGTGGTGTGGCTAAGGCAGAGGTAAGATTGGAAACCAAATGTCCTGATCTCCACCTGAGGCTTCTGACGCTCTCCCTCCTCATTTAACACCTAAAGCAAATCAAATGCTTGTATAAAATGCAATAGGAAAACCACTGGAGAGAATTTTACCATTATGTAAGATAATAAATATTCAAGTAAGTCAAATCATTGTCTACTGTTTTGTCTCCCACATAAATCAAAAAGTATTTATTTTCATTTGCTTAAAGTAGATTACTCTTCCAAGCAAGGTCGAAGTAGATTACTCTTCCAAATGACCTATTTTCTCTGGCTGTTTAAGAACAACCCAGGACCCTAATAGATGTGGCAAAAGAGAATTTGAATAATGTGCCTAAAAACAACTATTCTCCTGCAAGTTCAGGTAGTTCAAGACCAGCCTGGCCAACATAGAAGTATTTTATATAAACTCAATTAATCTTCTAAAAAATTCTATGACATAGATGCTATTGCTGACTCCACTTTACAGATGAAGAAACTGAGGTGAAGAAGTTAGGTAATATGTGCAAGGTCATAAGCAGTTGAGCTGAGCATCGTTAAGTCTGTGTTCTTAACTATGCCACATAAACAGCCCCTTAAGGAACCCAGATTTAAGATCTGGCTCTATCAAGTATTGTTTACGGTGACGATGATGATTTTAGCCTCTTTCTTTCAAATTCCTACTTATTTCCTCCAGCTGAAATCCTCTTCAGGAATTGGAGCAATTTAGGAATCATAATATGATAAAAAGTTAGAGCTGCGAGGGACCTTGGAAACCATATAAGCTAAGCCTCCATTTTACAGATGAGGAGACTAGGGTCTAGTGTATTTACACAGTTGTTGGGTGGTTGTTAATGGTAGAAGAACAATTTACATACAGTACAATCAATCCAATAGCTCTAGTTTTGTAGTTAGAGACCTCCAAACAACAAATTTATTTTATAGATCTTTCTACAATACATTTTGGATCTTTCTGTAAAGGAGAGCGCCTAGCCCAAGTGTTCTGAACCCTGGCTGTCTAACAGAATCACCTGAAGAGCTTTTAAAAGACACTCAGTGCCAGGCATGGTGGCTCACGCCTGTAATCCCAGCACTTTGGGAGGCCAAGGTGGGCAGATCACTTGAGGTCAGGAGTTAGAGACCAGCCTGGCCAACATGGTGAAACCCTGTCTCTACTAAAAACACAGAAAAAAAAAAAAAAAAAATTAGCCAGGCACAGTGGCACATGCCTGTAATCCCAGCTACTCAGGAGGCTGAGGCAGGAGAATCACTTGAACCGGGGAGGCAGAGGTCGCAGTGAGTGGAGATCTTACTACTGGACTCCAGCCTGGGCAACAGAACTAGACTCTGTCAAAAAAAAAAAAAAAAAAGAAAAGAAAAGAGAGAGAGAGAAGAAGAAGACACTTAGGCCTAGGCTCATAGAATGAGAATCTCTGCGGCAGAATCTGAACTGCATACGTTTTGATCACCTGGGTAAATCCCATACACAGCAAATGCGGAAAACCACTTGCTTAGCCAATATGTGATATACTCAGGCTGGGTGCGGTGGCTCAAGCCTGTAATCCCAGCACTTTGGGAGGCCAGTGCGGGTGAATCACGAGGTTAGGAGTTCGAGACCAGCCTGATCAACATGGTGAAACACCATCTCTACTAAAAATACAAAAATTAGCCAGGCATGTTGGCACACGCCTGTAACCCCAGCTACTTAGGGGGCTAAAGCAGGAGAATCACTTGAACCTGGGAGGCGGAGGTTGCAGTGAGCCGAGATCATACCACTGCACTCTAGCCTGGGTGACAGAGCGAGACTCCTTCTTAACTAACTAACTAACTAACTAACTAAATAAATAAATAAAAATGTGATATACTCTTGCTGCTTGGCCAAACTAACACTTTATTTTGTCGAGGACCCTGTCAGTGATTGTGGAACGATTTTTCATTCCATAGGCAGTCCTTCCTAAGCAGGGTTTGGGCATCTCAGAAAAACAAAGTTAGTTAAGCGTGTGCTCAAGCTATTGAAAATAAAAGTAATTTAAAAGAAAATTAGTGTGACTGTTGGTGTCTTGAACTCTTTTGTGCATAAAAAACCACCTCATGGCATGCAGCCACTTCCTGGTATTCCATAAACAAGACATTAAGTTTCAGAAGGTGAGGGTGGTAGAGGAAACACAAGCTTTTGGAAGTAATTGGCATGTGTCTGTCTAATCCAGTAAAGGCTTGCAGACCTACCTGATATCCACACTGATCTTGGCCTTGGCCTTCCCTCTCTCAACATGCAAAGCCATTCCTCTCCCAGGCCTACTATGTGGCCCCTAAGCGAAAACCAAGCTAAAATGGAAATATATTTACTTGTTATAAAAAAGTAAAATGTGGGCAGTCGCCCAGTGAAATAATCAGCCCGCTTGCCCAGAGGGCAAGTGCTAATGTATCAGAGCAGAGGAATGAAGTGGGGAGGAAACAGAAGGCTGTCTCCCAAGCCTGGTCCCTAACGCCCTGTGCACTCAATAAACAAACAGCCATTTGAATCACTTTGGTTCTCCTTTTTTATTATTCTGCAGAATGATAAAGACCTAAAGCCTGTTTCTATAGTGTTTTCATGGCTAGAGTTCTATAAAACTGCATTTTTTCAGTTTGAATAAGTCCATTTGAATGAGTCAAATGTTTTAAAAGCCTCGGGATCCAACAGAGCTGGAAGAAAGTAGGGGTTGGGGTTAAATGGTTCATTTGAGATGTTTGCCTTCAGTAACGTGAGAGGGAAAGCAGAACAAATGAGCAGGACAGGCAAGGAGGGGCACAGGCTAACACCAACCCTGAAGGACGCAGGGAACATGTTGGGATTCAACAGCCGCTCTAAGGCAGAACTCCCTGAAGCCGTATGCATTAATGAAAGCTCTTTGACAAACAACAATAGACAGGAACTAAAGCATCAGGGTCCAAGGGAAACAATTACACATGGAAAAAATAGCTGAAATGCTTCTTATACTTCTAAAGGAGAAACAAACTGCATGCTAAGAACATTGAATGTCTCAATGAGTTGTACCTAGGATCAGCTTGATACTGATGAGAGAATGTGAATAAAATGATCACAACAACACGTTATCATCTTACCTTAGATTCTGAAATCTGTGACTATGAATTGTTACTCTACAGGCCCTGGTTCTCTCTTTTTTGCATATTTCATAGCACACAGGAAAACTCAGCTGTAAAAACCTTCTATTGCCCCCACCCTCTCCACCTCTAGTCTTCCTTTCTAAGGTTTGGTCCTTCTGCTAATGACAAAGGAGGCACCAAGAGGGAGGGCTTTTCTCCCCAAGATCCTTTTGTTCCCAGCATGGGCTGGAGTCAGGGAAGGGGCAGGCTCACCCCTGTCAGAGATGAGGCATTGCAAACAGGAGCCTCTGCTGTTTTCCAAGTTGGAAAACCCTCGTGACGAGCCAGATCGTAAGCAGAGATAGGGATACCACTGGCCAAAGTTTCTCAACTACTCTTTATTTTTGGTTTGCATATTCACTGTCAAAAGAGGCTCATTGTTAAGAAGTAGTCTGAAGCCTTTTTATATGCATTTAAGCAAAGTGATGTTGCTTTGCCTAATCCCTAGGAGAAGGGAGGAAAACCAATGTTTATTAAATTCTTAATACGTGCTAGGTCCCTTGCAAACACCATCATTTTAAACGTCATTTTTGACCCAATGAGGTCAGCATTATTAGTCCCCTTTACACAGATGGTTTCAAGCCCAACTGTGCCAAGCTTTCGAATCTTTGCTCTTGTTCTCTGTAGCATGCAGCCTCTTTCTCTATTTTCTCCTTTTGGCCCATCATTATCTTACTTAATTCTCTTGCCTTCTTTCCTAAGGGGAGGTTTTACCAAGGACAACATATTTCCCACACACTCTACTTATTCCCAGTGACAGGGCAGTTGTCCCTGAATGAGGTTCCCTGAGGGCCTTATTAAAAGCTTGGGAATTTCTGATCTGAGCAATTGCAACCTGATGATGTTTTATAACCAGAAGAGAGGATAAACCATAGCCCATTCCATGATATTTCAATCTTGCATCTCTCCTCTAGCTGTTCTTATGCTCCTTCTTGATAATAGGATGGCATTTCAGTTCCATCTTGGGTCATAAGGGTTCTGTAATGAAAGAGAGCCAAGTCGAAATGCAGTGTGTGGCTTTTCATCAGTGATCTCAGTTTTCACATTTCTAAATTGAGGATAATCATGGATTGTTGTGAACAGTGCAAGAAGCAATGTAAGTAAAGAGCTTAGTATGGTGACTGCTCATAGAAGATGCCTCAGTAAGCATTTTCCCTCGTTTCCCTCCTTCTCCATCTGTGGAAATTGGAGACCAAGCAGGGGTGCAGAATCTTATGTCTGCCAAGGGGATACAGTCTTGTTACAGGAAAGGGGTCCCAATCCAGACCCCAAAAGAGGATTCTTGGATCTTGTGCAAGAAAGAATTCAGGGTGAGTCCATAGAGTAAAGTGAAAGCAAGTTTAAGAAAGTAAAGGAATAAAGGCTGGGCATGGTGGCTCATGCCTGTAAGCACTTTGGGAGGCTGAGGCAGGCAGATCACCTGAGGTCAGAAGTTCAAGACCAGCCTGACCAACATGGAAAAATCTGTCTCTACTAAAAATACCAAATTAGCTGGGTGTGGTGGCGCATGCCTGTGATCCCAGCTACTTGGGGGACTGAGGCAGGAGAATTGCTTGAACCCGGGAGGCAGAGGTTGTGGTGAGCCGAGATCATGCCATTGCACTCCAGTCTGGGCAACAAGAGCAAACTTCTGTCTCAAAAAAAAAAAAAAACAAGAAAGAAAGAAAAAAGAAAAAGTTAAGGAATAAAGAATGGCTACTACTCCATAGACAGAGCAGCTCCGAGGGCTGCTGGTTGCCCATTTGATGGTTATTCTTTGATGATATGCTAAACAAGGGGTTGATTATTCATGCTTCTCCTATTTAGACCATGTAGAGTAACTTCCTGATGTTGCCATGGCATTTGTAAACTGTCATGGCGCTGGTGAGAGGGTAACCGTGAGGAAGACCAGAGGTCACTCTCATCACCATCTTGGTTTGGGGAATTTTAGCCAGCTTCTTTACTGCAACCTGTTTTATCAACAAGGTCTTTATGACCTGTATCTTGTGTCAACCTTGTATGTCATCCTGTGACTTAGAATGCCTTAACCGTCTGGGAATGCAGCCCGGTAGGTCTCAGCCTCATTTTACCCAGCTCCTATTCAAGATGGAATTGCTCTGGTTCACACACTTCTGACAGTCTGGCCTCCAGTTCAGCCATCAGCAGGCTGTCGGGGTGGTGAGGAAGCTGAGCAGGGTCAGTGGCTATGCATGTGGGGCAAGTCCTCTAGTCTTTGCCCTTTCTTCCAGTTCCAGTGGTCCAGACCTGGATGACCACCTCACAGATTTCGCTGATCATGTGACTAAGAACTGTCAGTGGACACTGGGGGATTGTGGGGACCAGAGTTGTCGGGGCTACCAAGACTAGAGCTTGTATAAAATCCAACCATGGGAGTGAAATGGAAAGAACTTGGGTTTTGAATTCAACCGAAAATGCTGGTGTTTGTCTCCACTACGTATCAACTTTATTTTGGACATGTGATTTCACTTCTCTGAGCCCCAGTTTCTCCATCCCAACATTCACTGAGCTGCTAACATATGCCAGCCACCTCCTTGTGCACTTTTTTTTTCAATTTTTAAATTTTGTGGGTACATAGTAGGTGTATATATTTGTGGAGTACATGAGATGTTTTGATACAGGTCACGCGATGTGAAATAAGCACCTCATGGAGAATGGGGTATCCATCCCCTCAAGCATTTATCCTTTGAGTTACAGACAATCCAATTGCACTCTTTAAGGTATTATTATTATTATTATTATTATTATTATTTTTTTTTTTTTTTTTTTTTTTTT
>NW_016820098.1:1940520-1946131 GCF_001698545.2 Rhinopithecus bieti | reverse complement strand
AATCTTTTTTTTTTTTTTTTTAGACGGAGTTTCGCTCTGTCGCCCAGGCGGGGGGGTGTTGGCTAGTTCTGGGCTAACTGCAAGCTCGGCCTCCCGGGTTCCCGCCATTCTCCTGCCTCAGCCTCCGGAGTAGGTGGGACTACAGGCGCCCGCCACCTCGCCCGGCTAGTTTTTTGCATTTTTAGTAGAGACGGGGTTTCACGTATTAGCCAGGATGGTCTGGATCTCCTGACCTCGTGATCCACCCGTCTCGGCCTCCCAAAGTGCTGGGATTACAGGCTTGAGCCACCGCGCCCGGCCCTTTAAGTTATTATAAAATGTACAATTGAGTTATTATTAACTATATCAGGTATACTTTTCATATATGCTTTTTGTATATAACAGGGCTTACATTCATAAACATTCTGGAAGATATTGTCATATCCCAGTCTATTTTATGCCACTGCTAAGCATTTACTTGCTTAGCAAATAGCTGAGCCATATACTCACCCTCACATCGTTTATACTGCAGAGGTAATTTGAGGTGTAAGTGGGTTATCAAGCCTAGTACATATTGTATCTTCAGTAAATATCAGTTCCATACTCCTTTAGCCTACCTCACTTTATTGTTGGCCATAGAGTTCAACTATTAAGTTGAATGGCATAAAACTGGCATTTAAAAAACCAAACACGGTAAAATTATTGCAGAAATAGTAAAGCCCATACTAAAATTCATATGGAATCTCCAGGGACCTAAAATAGTAAAAACAATCTTGAAAAAGAAAAACAAGGCCGGGCGCGGTGGCTCAAGCCTGTAATCCCAGCACTTTGGGAGGCCGAGACGGGCGGATCACGAGGTCAGGAGATCGAGACCATCCTGACTAACATGGTGAAACCCCGTCTCTACTAAAACTACAAAAAACTAGCCGGGTGACGTGGCGGCGCCTGTAGTCCCAGCTACCCGGGAGGCTGAGACAGGAGAATGGCGTGAACCCGGGAGGCGGAGCTTGCAGTGAGCTGAGATCCAGCCACAGCACTCCAGCCTGGGTGACAGAGCGAGACTCCGTCTCAAAAAAAAAAAAAAAAAAAAAAAAAAAAAGAAAACAAACCTGAAGGATTCACACGTCCTGATTTTAAAACTTAGTACAAATTTACAGTAATCAAAACAGTGTGGTACTGGCATAAAGACAAACATATAAGCCAATGGAACAAAATAAAGAGCCCAGAAGTAAACCTTAATATGTATATATATGGTCAAACAATTTTTGAAAAGAGTGTCAAAGCCATTCAATGGGAAAAGGACAATTTTTTCAATAGACGGTGCAGGGAAAAGTGGCATATCCACATGCAAAAGAGTGAAGTTGGACTCATCTAACATCATATAGAAAAGTCAATTCAAAATGGTTCAGAGACCCAAATGTAGAACTTAAACCTATGAAAAACTCTTAGAAGAAAACATAGGGCAAAAGCTTCATAGGCTACGTGCAGTGGCTCACACCTATAATCCCAGCACTTTGGGAGGCCAAGGTGGGTGGATCATCTGAGATCAAGAGTTTGAGACCAGCCTGGCCAACATGGTAAAATCCTGTCTCTACTGAAAATACAAAAATAGGCGGGCACAGTAGCTCAAGCCTGTAATCCCAGCACTTTGGGAGGCTGAGGTGGGTAGATCACCTGAGGTCAGCAGTTCGAGACCAGCCTGCCCAACATGGTGAAACCCCATCTCTACTAAAAGTGCAAAAATTAGCTCGGCATGGTGGGGGTGCCTGTAATCCCAGCTACTTGGGATGCTGAGGCAGGAAAATCGCTTGAACTTGGGAGGTGGAAGTTGCAGTGAGCTGAGATCACGCCATAGAACTCCAACTTGCGCAACAGAGTGAAACTCCATCTCAAAAAAAAAAAAAAAAAAGAAAAGAAAAAAATTAGCCAGGAATGGTGGTGGGCACCTGTAGTCTCAGCTAGTTGGGAGGCTGAGGCAGGACAATCACTTGAACCTGGGAGGTGGAGTTTGCAGTGAGCCAAGATCGTGCCACTGCACTCCAGCCTGGGCACAGAGTGAGACTTTGTCTCAAAAAAAAAAAAAAAAAAAAAAAAAAAAAAAAAAAAAAAAAAAAGCTTCATGACATTGGACTGGGCAGAGATTTCTTGGATATAACATCAAAGGCACAGACAAAAAAAGAAAAAATAGATGAACTTCACAAAAATTTTAAAATTTTGGGCATCAAAAGACACATCAACAGAGTAAAACAGAAGCCCATAGAATGGGAGAAAATATTTGCAAATCATATATCTGATGAGGAATTGATAGCCAGAAATCTTAAAAATTAACAATAAAAAAATCCCAAAAAAACCAACCACTTTCAAAAATGGACAAAAGACTTGAACAGACTTTCTTTAAAGAAGACACACCGGGCCGGGCGCGGTGGCTCAGGCCTGTAATCCCAGCACTTTGGGAGGCCGAGACGGGCAGATCATGAGGTCAGGAGATCGAGACCATCCTGGCTAACACGGTGAAACCCCGTCTCTACTAAAAAATACAAAAAAAATCTAGCTGGGCGAGGTGGTGGGCGCCTGTAGTCCCAGCTACTCCGGAGGCTGAGGCAGGAGAATAGCGTGAACCCGGGAGGCGGAGCTTGCAGTGAGCTGAGATCCAGCCACTGCACTCCAGCCTGGGCGACACAGCGAGACTCCGTCTCAAAAAAAAAAAAAAAAAAAAAAAAAGAAGAAGACACACCAATGGCCAATAAGAAAATGAAAAGATGCTCAACATCACCAATCATTAGAAAAATGCAAATTAAAACTATAGCTATAGTGAGATACCACCTCACGCCCATCAGGATGGCTAGTATCAAGAAAACAGAAAATAACAAATGTTGGCAAGGATATGGAAAAACAGAAACCCTTGTGTACTGTTGGTGGGAATGTAAACTGGTGCAGTCACTGTGGAAAACAGTTCCTCTAAAAAATTTAAATTAGAATAACCATAGAATTTAACCATTCTACTTCTGGGTATATACCCAAAGGAATTGAAAGCAGAGTCTCAAAGATATATCTGCATATACCCATGTTCACAGCAGCATTATTCACATTGGCAAAAACATGGTAGCAACCCAAGTGTCTACCAACAGATGAATGAATAAACAAAATGTGGTGTTTTCATATAACGGAATGGTATTCAACCTTAAGAAAAACAAATGTCTGACATGTGCTATAACTTGGATGAACCTTGAGGACACTATGCTAAGTGAAATCAGCCAGTCACAAAAAGACAAATACTGTATGATTCTACTTGTATGAAGAGGAGTAGTCAAAATCATAAAGACAGAAGGTAGAGTAGTGGTTGTCAGGGTTGAGGGGAAAGAACAATGAGAAGCTATGGTTTCATTTGCACAGAGTTTCAGTTTTGCAAGATGAGAAGCATTATGATGATGGGTGGTGGTGATGCTTGCACATTATGAATGTATTTAATACCATTGAATCATATGCTTAAAAATGGTTAAGGTGGTAAATGTTATGTGGTTTTTACCACAATGTTTAAAAAGTACACTTAATACATTTAAAATGGTTAAATAGCAGCCATTGTATATGTCCTAACATAGTATGGAAGGAAGAAGCCTTTCTTTAATATAATGCAGAAATAGCCAGATGCGGTGGCTCATGCCGGTTATCCCAACACTTTGGGAGGTCGATGTAAACGAATCACTTGAGGCCAGAAGCTGAAGACTAGTCTGGGCAACATGGCAAAACCCCTTCTCTATGAAAAATATAAAGATTGGCCAGGCATGGGGTTGCACCTGTAGTCTCAGCTACCAGGGAAGCTGGGTGGGAGGCTTGCTTGAGCTCTAGAGGAGGAGGCTGAAAGTGAGCCGTGATTGTGTCACTGCACTGTAGCCTGGGCTACAGAGCGAGACTCTGTCTCAAACATTAAATGAATAAAAATAAAGCAGAAAAAATAAAAATAAAAAAATAAAACAGAAAGAGTAACAATAACCTACCAGTGGAAGCTCGATTAGACTTGTTTTTCCTGACCTCCTAAGAAAGTGATTCCGTGCCTTGCTTTAAGTCTGGCTCTAAAAGCAAGGTGTCAAAACAGACTGTTGAATGCTCACTGAGGTAGAAAACCAAAGCCCACAGCAGTGTCCCACATTGGGAGCCAATGGGGGAAAATGAGGGAATGGAAAGGTGAAACAGCAGAGGAAGGCTGGCTGGTGCGCTGCCTGACTGGACAGCCTGACGCAGCCACCAGCCTCAACCCGGGTCAGGGAGACCTGTGGGGCCCTGTCTCTTTCCTGAAGCCAACAGTAAAGTGACAGGCGCCCAAGAAAATATACTGCCTGTCTGAACCCAGGTGAAGCACCGTCAAGGGTGATTGCCAGAACAAAACTCTGTCCAAATGTTAAGTTCCTTCCACAAAAGTTGGGCAGCTCCTAGAATTTAACTCTATTAACATCTCAATACCTCCAAACATTTGATTACCAGAGCTCATCAATAGCTGCTCTCAAGGGCAATTATCTATCATTATCAATATATTGCCTTATCCTTTTAATTAGGATGTTAATGTCCAGTGTAAACAAAGCCTTCTTTGCTAACTTCAGCTGTGCACAACAAAAAGCCTTTTTTCTTTTCCATCCCCCTACGATTCTGTGGACTGAATTTACTCTAGTTCCTGAAGTGTGGAAAAAGTAAACAAGGTTTTGTTTGGATTCCACCCTTCAGTTTCTCTGGACTAAAACGCAGCAAAGTGGCAGAAAGTTCTCCCAAAGAAAAAAATTGTCCTGAGGTATGAAAATAGTTTCAGAGAATGTTACGAAAACAAACAAAAAAACCCCCCACAAATCCAGAGGTTTTTTTTTTTTTAATAGTTAAAGAGATGAGAGGGGAAATGTTTGGCATATATTCAATTGCTTTGTATTACCACCGAAAGGTAAACAATTTTAAAATCATGTTAAATTTTATCTGAACAAATATTCAGGTATTCAGGTCATTAAAAAAGGGTCTGTATGGCAGATTAAATATTTCATACAGTTATATCAATTTCTGACACAGAGACTTAAAACAATAAAATATTTCTGAAAGAAAGATGAGATGAAACAAATATCAGAAATTTGAAAATACACGCACATAAATAAACAAAAATCATCTACATAAAGTGACCTTAGTATTTCTTTGCTGTCCTAGTGATCCATGAAGTGGTCTGGTTAGTGAGAGTTGCCTTATCTCTGGGGAATGTGCTAATCATTCCCAAGGTGCCGGTGTCCCTCACTGGACACAGCCAGCTTGACTCTGGAAGAACCGCCTGGCACAAAGCAATCAGGCAGTGGACGTTCCCTTTGACAGGTTGGCTGTCTCTATGTAGAACCTACTGGAACCATCACATCTGCCTGGCCTATTCTGAACATTGTTTTGAGGCTAAAATGGGGCAAGACTCATCAATGGTTTGAAAGTTTAGGGGAGAAAATAATTTGAAACAAAAATGTCACAGTTGAGTGGTTAGATTGAGTGACTGTTGTATCCTTTCTCTCAATGTTGGTTACTGAAATGAATTCTATTACATTTATAGTAAAAAAAAATTAGTAAATCAAAAAACATATGATGCTACATAAGGTAACTTTATTTTTTATTTTTATTTATT
>NW_016820098.1:1934606-1937451 GCF_001698545.2 Rhinopithecus bieti | reverse complement strand
GGGCGAGGTGGCGGGCGCCTGTAGTCCCAGCTACTCGGGAGGCTGAGGCAGGAGAATGGCGTGAACCTGGGAGGCGGAGCTTGCAGTGAGCTGAGATCTGGCCACTGCACTCCAGCCTGGGCGACAGACCGAGACTCCGTCTCAAAAAAAAAAAATAATAATAATAATCCTATCTTGATTGGCCCACTTAAGGAGGTTTTACAATGGTTAATTCTTACTCCAATTTCCATTTGTAAGTAGAGGTCTGGTTAATAAAGGGTAAACACATAAAGGCACTCAAAAAAATCTATAAAACCACTTTCATCTACTATCATCAAAAACTGATTGTTTTTTCCCTTTCTGTCTCTTATCAACAAAATCCTTGAAAATTATCTTTGGTATATTCCTCATAAATGCCAAAATACATTTCAATGTGCAAATATGTCTTTAAAACACATTTTCTTTGATTAAAAAAAGTAATATAAGCCTACAGAAATTTTAGAGACTATAAAATAGCACCACCCAAAAATATCACCCATAAACCTACAAACTAGAGTCAGCCATTGTCAATATTTCTGTGTAATAGGCAATTTGTCCCCAGACAGGGAGCCAGGATGGCTGGGAGAGACCTTGGCCTCCTAGGTTGAGGGGCATGCATGACAAAGCTCAGCTCAGTTTGCCACCAGACCTATTACACTCCTTGTAATGTAAGTGATTTACTTGAATATTACATAAACTAAGGGAATATGAGTGTGAAAACAAACAGAATTGTTCTTTTGCTTGTTTATTTATTTAGAGATGGAATCTCACTCTGTCACCCAGGTTGGAGTGCGGTGACACAATCTTGACTCACTGCAACCTCTACCTCCCAGGTTCAAGCGATTACAGGTGCTCACAACCACACCAGGCTAATTTTTTTTATTTTTGATAGAGACGGGGCTTCACCAAGTTGGCCAGGCTGGCGTCGAACTCCTGACCTCAAGTGATTCACCCACCTCAGCCTCCCAAAGTACTGGGATTACAGGCATGAACCACCATGCCTAGCCAGAATGGTTCCTTCTATGCAAACTAAATTGAATGCTTTAGAAAGACTCCATCAAGGCAAGATTTTTAGAATCAAAAGTGTTTTGCACTCAGCAGGCATTGCAACTGCCTGATTCCAGATCAAGATGACACCCCCCGCAGGCATTCCAGGCCTGTGTTCCGGGACAGTAGTGGGCAGGATTGGGGCAGGTGACTGAGGCAGACATGTGGGCCATCACAGATGCTCTCTTCAGCCCAATAAATCAGAATCTGAAAATGAACCCTGTGTGGACTTCACCTCCCCACCATTTGAGATAAGATCACTCTCTCATCTGGAGAATCTCCAAATCTAGAGGACTGAAGAGACTCCCAAGGGCGTCTGCTAGTTCCATACACTTTTGAGTCTACCCCAGACCTTTCAATTGAGGAATCTGTGGATGACACTGATTAATGCTTTAACTAAACACCAGCTTGTCTTCCCTGCCACCCCCAGGAAAGTGCCCCACCTCTCTCCCCTTCCTCACCATTGGCTTTTCCTTTTGGTTTTCCTGATTGGAAAAGTGCTGGAGGCAATTTAGGAATGAGAGAAAAACCATCCCCCAAAGCTGTGTTGGTCCAGGACCCCGAGGCAGAAATACTTCCAAGTGTGGATGGAAGGGAGCATTCAGACAGCTTTCACAGATGGAGCTGCAGCGGGGTGCAGAGGGGTGTCTCTCCTGGGTGCCTGTATCAGAAGCTTCCGAGTTACTTTCCAGCAGGCAGAATGAAGGGGACAGGCAGCAGCCAGCTCACTTTCCATTGCGGTAACTGCCCCAGTGGTCTGAAGTGGCTCCTGCAGTAGACTCCACTACCTTTGCCTATCTAGACAATTTCCCTCTTCCCAGTCTTGATGTGGGGGTCCTACCCTTGTCTCATTGGATGCCTTCTCCCTGGGCTCTGACTATTGAACTAGGAGCAGAAAGTGGTGTGACAGTGCCCTGTGCCAACCATCAACTCAACCCCACCACGGAGAGCTGGAGGAGCAAACCCAGCTCCTGTTCCTCCTGAGCCTTGATATAAAGGTTCCCCTTTGATTCTGCCAGCTGCCGATATCCTTCTATTGAAATCCATTTCTGGCCAGGCACGGTGGCTCACGCCTGCAATCCCAGCAATTTGGGAGGCCTAGGTGGGTGGATCATTTGAGGTCAGGAGGTCGAGACCAGCCTGACCAACATGATGAGACCCCATCTCTACTAAAAATACAAAAATTAGCTGGGCATGGTGACAGGCACCTGTAGTCCCAGCTACTCGGGAGGCAGAGGCTGCAGTGAGCTGAGATTGCACCACTCTCCTCTAGCCTAGGTGACAGAGCGAGACTCCATCTCAAAAAAAAAAAAAGAAAAAAAAGAAATCTGTTTCTGATTAAAGTAGCCAGAGCTCATTTTTTTCTCTAATTGTAACTAAAAAATCCTAAAGGACACAGCTCAAAGCGGTATGTGTGTATGTGTTTGTGTGTGTCTATGCATATGTGCATATGCGCACATTTGTGTTTTGCCCTTAAGGCACAGCCTGGGTCTGTGCATTTTTACAGTCAATAACGCAACAAAAACATCTATTCAGTTTACTGCATACACTCCCTTCACTAACATGTAGGCTACTAAGCTAGGTACAGAAAATACAAAAAGGAATAAGATGCAATCACCTTGCTTCAAAGTACCCCCTGCCCATGTTCAGCCAGGAGAAAAATCAGATACATTTATTACACTGTTTTAGTGGGCACCTAGTGAATTACCAGCCCAGCCCTTCTAAATTAGTGGTCTTGGTGGTGATGGCGGCAGTGAGGTGGGGGCGGGTGGTTATCGGG
>NW_016820098.1:1926305-1934247 GCF_001698545.2 Rhinopithecus bieti | reverse complement strand
GGGGGGGGCGGGCAGGGGGACAACCTGTCTCATAGAATCAATACAATACCTTATGAGGTATCGCTACTTGTGATCAGCCCAAGTGGGTTTCTGTGTTTGCAACCCAGAGTTCTAACTTCATGCTTTTTTCAAAGCATAAATCCCACAGGCATTTCATTCCTCTTTTGCATAGGACCACAGAATGTTCCTTTACCTTTCCTGTTGCTATCTCAGGCTTTATTCTTCATTCTGTGCTACTCCAAGTTTAGCATGGAATTCTCTAGGTGAGATTCTTTTAATTCTATTTCATAATAGAAAACAACTATGTGCAAACGTAGGTACCTCTGTTTTTATAGTTAGGGTAACTTTTCCCGAGGTACTTACAGAATTAGGTATTCCACTATGGGCATGTTTTGCTTTTACATGATACTGCATTCAGTAGCTTCCATTTCTATGTTCCATGAATGTAGAACATATTACCATCTTAGATTAGGATGTGAAGCAAGTCTGACATTCACAGTGTTCTTCATAGGAGCATCCCCACTGGTCACACTTTTACCAGTGCAGGCTTACACTACACAGCCATAAAACCAAATCCTTTCCTATCATGGTTGACATGTCTAAGAATTCCAAGGTTCCCTCTAAATTCTCATGAACACCATTCATTCATAAAGTTAACTAGAGGGTATTGTTTATACCTGCACTCTCATCAAAGAATATATCATTGGTTATTTTATTTTATTTTATTTTATTTTATTTATTTTCTCGAGACAGGATCTTGCTCTGTCACCCAGGCTGGAGTGCAGTGGCACGATCTTGGCTCACTGCAACCCCTGTCTCCTGGGTTCAAGTGATTCTCCTGCCTCAGCCTCCTGAGTAGCTGGGACTACAGGCGCCCGCCACCACACCTGGCTAATTTTTTTATTTTTATTTTTAGTAGAGATGGTGTTTCACCATGTTGGCCCCGCTGATCTCAAACTCCTGACCTCAAATGATCCGCCTACCTTGGCTTCCCAAACTGCTGAGATTATAGGTGTGGGCCACCACGCCCAGCCCATCATTAATGATTTTAGAGTGACTTGTCTGATTTGAAAATTTAGGAAAGTAAACGGGACATACTTGTGTTGGCTTCCAGCTTTCCTTCCTTCTCTTGAACAAAATCTGCCTATGGGTTTGGTCTCCCAGAGTGTCAGTTTGCAGGCTGGGGACTGGAATTCTGGACTTCAACCTGTAGGCTCAATTCTGCTCGCTTATGAAATCACAACCTCAACTGTACCTCTGTCAATTGTATTTGACATTTGTAATTGTCTTTTGTAGTTGACATTTCGGCCTCCGTCTTTAATTTTTATTTTGTTTCTCACCATGTTAGAACCTATGTAGGGAAAAAAGAGTGCAATTTACTGGGGGCCCCCTTGGAGACTCCAACAAACCATTTCTCTAATTTTTCCAGCCCTGTCTTCAACGTGCTGAGTTACATTGTTTCTCAATGCTGGTTGGGGAGGATATATTTTGTTTTCTACGGTCAATAGATACTTTTTTAGAAATTCACCATCTGTAACAGGCTTAAATGCCCTGACATCAAATTTATAACTACATTGTTGCAGCAACTTTGCTTTTGAAAACAAACTCTTGAAGTGGCTATCCTCTTTTTCAGTTTGGTAACATTTTCATCTTGTATTGTTTCATGTATCCTACCTCCTAATGTCGTTTTAAAAATGGCAATTGTTAATTTGTGTTCTTTAAATACAGTTATTCTTTACATAATAAACACATAGCAATTTTATTTTCATAGAGAAGGAGGATCTCTTGTAATTTTCTTAAAATAGGTGATCCTTTTAGTTTGGCTTTTTCTGCATTAATGATAAGGACATATGCTCAGAAAAAAAATGTTAGAAAAATAGTAGAAGAGTGATTTTAAATGGCAGCTGACACCCAGCCTGAAGATTGTGGAGATGCAGAGCGTGGTAGAGACGGAGCAAATAGGAGGCATCTGTCTTTGCTTAGGGCCATTATTGCCATGTGGGCCCGGTGTTGTCAGAGCATGTGATTTTTTTTTTTTTTAAAGAAGATAAAATCAGACTTTTAAGTGACATTTTACTTTAAAAATACTGTCTCAATTAAAAAAAAAATCACTAAAGATATCAACAAAGTACATTTTAGGGCAGAATTCCCTATTTCCTCTCCCACCCCCAGGCTGCCAATTTGCCTTTTTTTTTCTTTGAGATGGAGTCTTGTGTCTCACTCTGTCACCCAGGCTGGAGTGCAATGGTGTGATCTCGGCTTACTGCAACCTCCGCCTCCTGGGTTCAAGCGATTCTCCTGCCTCAGCCTCCTGAGGAGCTGGAGTTACAGGTGCGCGCCACCACGCTTGGCTAATTTTTTTATTTTTAGTAGAGACAAGGTTTGACGATGTTGGTCAGGCTGGTCTCGAACTCCTGACCTCAGGTGATCCGCCCTCCTCGGCCTCCCAAAGTGCTGGGATTGCAGGCGTGAACCACTGCGCCCAGCCTAGTTTGTCTACTATCAGAGACAACAGAGGGCCTCTAAGGTTGTTTGGCATAGGTGGCTGCCTATATCATGAAATCTGTGGCAGGGAGGGTTGGGGCCCCTCAGGGACAGGCTGTCTTCCTTTCAAAGGACTGAGATGCCTGCAGCAGGGAACGGAGGGAGCGGGTGGGGACAGTGGGCAGACCCTGGCTAAGGACCCATTTTGCATTTTGCCTGGGGCGACTCAGGCAGCTGGTGACTCACTGGAGAATTCTACTCTCAGACTGTTCTTTCTCTCCCTCCTAATCTGCGCCTGTAGTCCCAGCTACTCGGAGGCTGAGGCGGGAGAATGGCGGGAACCCGGGAGGCGAAGCTTGCAGTGAGCCGAGATCACGCCACGGCACTCCAGCCTGGGCGACAGAGCGAGACTCCTCCTCAAAAAAAAAAAAAAAAAAAAAGCTGCTGTTTATGGCATTACATGCTATTTTCTTATAGTCTCATATATATGTGTATATATATGTGCGTGTGTATATATATCTACATACCTTTTAAGACTGTTCTTTCTCTCCCTCCTAATCTGTTCTCGCTGATTCTGTTTTTTAAACCAGAGAATTTCAGACTCAGTTGAGATTCTGTAGATTGGTAAATTGGTAAATTCCTACTAGCTGAAGGACACAGCTAGACAGCTGAGACAAGGACACAATCGATTTAACCAAAAAGGCAAAATGCCTGGGATAAAAATCGAGTGGCCAGGAAAAACAAGAAAGGATTGCATTTATTATGGAAACATATAATCATTAAAGCATCCCAAATATTTTGTTCGAAGTAGCGTGCACTAATAAAAATAAAAGGAAAAGATTAAAAAAAACAAAACAAAACAAGAGACCTGTGAAACACTTTAAGCTCTCCTGTTAAGACTGATTCGACATTCTGACAGGGTGCATACACACCTATATATAACACAGTATCCTCACACCTATTTTATTTTTACAACCATCTTGTTTGAATAAGGTGTATTAAAAACAAGTTTTTTGTTTGTTTGTTTGTTTGTTTTTTTTTTTGAGACGGACTCTCGCTCTGTCACCCAGGCTGGAGTGCAGTGGCCAGATCTCAGCTCACTGCAAGCTCCGCCTCCCGGGTTCACGCCATTCTCCTGCCTCAGCCTCCCGAGTAGCTGGGACTACAGGCGCCCGCCACCTCGCCCGGCTAGTTTTTTGTGTATTTTTTAGTAGAGACGGGGTTTCACCGTGTTAGCCAGGATGATCTCGATCTCCTGACCTCGTGATCCGCCTGCCTTGGCCTCCCTTTTTTTTTTTTTTTTTTTTTTTAAGCTTTGGAAACTACCCATATTGGGTAGGCAGTCTTTAAGATAGCCCCTGAAGGTCCTGTGTCTCTTGTACATTTTTTTCTCACACTGCGCCAAGATTGGTCTATATGAACAATAGGAAATAGCAGAAAGAATAGTCTTTCACTGCCAAAATCAGGTTACAAAAGATGCTGTGACTTCTGTTTCTGTCTCTCTCTTTCTCTCTGTCACTTGCTCTAGGGGAAACCAGCTTTCGGATGTCTTGAGCATATTGAGACATGGATGTGGAGAGATTCACAAGGCCTATAATTAAAGCCTGTCCAACAGCCTGTGGAACAATCATGCGATCCTCTGGCCTTCAGATGACCACAGCCCCCCCGGTAGCTTGTCCATAAGTTCATGAGAGACCTTGAACCCTGGCTGAGCTGCTTCTAGATTGCTGACTCTTAGAAGCTATGTGGTATGTTCAGTGTTTGTGTTTTAAGCTGCTAAATTTTAGGATAGTTTGTTACACAGCAACAGACAACAAACATACCATTGTTTCATTCTTAAAATGCTTACTTAGGTGGGGCGCAGTGGCTCATGCCTATAATCCCAGCACTTTGGGAGGCTAAGGTGCGTGGATCACAAGGTCAGGGGTTTGAGACCTGCCTGGCCAATATGGTGAAACCCCGTCTCTACTAAAAATACAAAAATAAATTAGTGGGGCGTGGTGATGGGTACCTGGAATCCCAGTTACTCAGGAGGCTGAGGCAGGAGAATCGCTTGAAACCAGAAGGTGGAGGTTGCAGTGAGCTGAGATCATGCCACTGCACTCCTGCCTGGGCAACAAGAGCGAGAATCCATCTCTAAATAAATAAATAAAATTGAAAGGAAATAAAATGCTTACTTAGTTACAAATGCATACAGAACTCTTAAAATTGTTACTTTTGGTGGGGCGTGGTGGCTCACGCCTATAATCCCAGCACTTTGGGAGGCTGAGGCCGGCAAATTACATGAGGCCAGGAGTTCGAGACCAGCTTGGCTAACATGGTGAAACCCACCTCTATTAAAAATCCTGGGTGTGGTGGTGCACGTTTGTAATCTCAGCTACTCAGGAGGCTGAGGCACAAGAACTTCCTGAACCTGGGAGGTGGAGGTTACAGTGAGCTGAGATGGTTCCATAGCACTCCAGCCTGGGTGACAGAGAAAGACTCTGTCTCAAAACAAACAAACAAAGAAACTGAAAACAGCTGGAAAATGCAGTATTTAATGTGCAGAGCAGAGCAGTTCAACTGGTGCACAGAGTCAATGAAGAGGAGTGTTGGGGAGTAAGACTGAGAAAGGTAAATTGATGTCCTTTTATTCTTGGCCCTCAGTGCTAGGACGAGCAACCAGTGTGCCAAGCACCAGCTGGTTGTTAATTGTCTAAAGCAAGATCCAAACCAGGTCCACAGATTACATTTAGTTGTTTGCCTTTTAAATCCATTTTAATGTAGGTTCTTCCCCTCTCCAACCTTCACATTTTTCCCCCATGCCACTGATTTGTTGCAGTAACTAACTCTGCTGCCTGTAAGCTTCCCAGCTTTGGGGATTGTTTTCACTTGGCTCTTTGGAGTGTTATTCAACTTGTTTTCTTATCTCCCTTATTTCCTGTAGGCATTAGCTCTGGAGGCTTGATCGGATTCATCTTCATTTTTAAGACAAGAACACCTCAAAGGTAGTGCCATGGGCTTGGCCATGTTGGTCCTTCAGGAGGCCCATCAAGTCTGGTGATGTTGATTGATCAGTGGGTTTAGGTGGTGACCAACTCATAGCTCATTCTAAAGTTTCCCATCATCCCTTCGCCATATTAATTTCATTCATTGATAATCACAGCTGAATTTTGAAGAGTAATCTCTGGTACAACAATAGACTTGGTCCATTGGTCACAATTTACCTACAAGAATTCATGTTATTCTTTGCCCTGAACACCCAGAAGCTACGGCTTCCACTCATGGCTGTATCTCCAAACCTTAGACAAGTGTTTCTCAAACTTTAATGTCTATACAAATCTTGTGAAACAGCAAGTTTGATTCAGGAGGTCTGAGGCGCAGCCTGAGATTCTGTACTTCTAACCAGCTACCAGGTTATTCCAATAGCAAACTGGTCTGTGGCTGCACTTTAAGTAGCAAGCCCTTAATATGTCTCTAACATCTGACATCCAGGCAGGAGACAGAAGGAACTGTAGGTCACTCCGAGAGATCCTCTCTCATGACTGAAATGCCAACTGCCTAAGAATTAGAGAGGATACCTGAATTAGGTAACACTGTAGGGCTCTCTTCCTGGCAAATTTGCTGTCTCCCAACCTGGAAATCTACTATGTGGGACCAGTCACGGCCTCAGACACCTCCTTCACTTGTCTTCTGCTGCTAATGCCTGAACACATGACAAAACCCCCCACCAACTGGGCTGGAACACCTAGATCTAGCCATGTCCTACTCCCCACTCCACAAATATCTCTGCCCGGAGCTCTGCAACTAGAGATAGACAAAGTACAGTGGAAATGTACTGTGCTCTGGTTGTCTCCAAAACCTAGTATACTGAGAAGGGCATGAACCAGAAACTGTCACAGAGGCCTGTCTAGTATCTGTGTAGTACCCTGAGAAATGTCAGGGCTTTTTGCCAGGACCACATAGGAAGAGCTGACACCACCTCAGGCAGGGGAGGGAGGGGCCATGCCAAGACCAGGTCTGACAATAAAAGCAAATTATCCCATCAGCAAATGTTGCAGATGATTGTCCTAGGTTTTTCACTGTCTGAATCTTATGCTCCCATTTGGTTTTCACTCATTCATATCTCTTGGCTTGAGATCCTAGATTCCTGGTCCAGTTTTCTTTCTCATTTCTTCTCTTTTTCTTTTCTTTTCTTTTTTCCTCTTCCTCCTCCTCCTTCTTTCTTTTCTTTTTTTCTTTTTTTTTTTTGACAGTGTCTCCCTCCATTACTCAGGCTGGAGTGCAGTGGCATGATCACAGCTCACTGCAGCCCAGGCTGGCCTGGTTCTGTTTTGATATCTCTTTTCAGCCTACTTAAGTTTTCCCTCCAAATACCCTTTCTGGTATTTTTGACCTGCTCTCCAAATGTTTAGACGTGGCTTAGGTGGTCAAATTTGTGATTGCGGCGAGGGTTGGGAAGGGGTCCCAAGGCTTGGACAAGAATGATTCTCTTCAGTCTGTAGCTCTGCAGACCCCATATAAGGGTACACCCACCTTGTTTCTTCTTATGTGGAAGACCACTGGGGATGGGTTCAGGCATGGGGGGTTAGAGGAAGGTTGCAACTGGTATTTTAGGTTGCCATACGTGTACTGAGGAATTGCTGAAAGTTTTCAAGTAGGGAGGAGAAAGTTTCATGATATTAGGTTATTTGAATATGTTTTTCCAGATTGAGACATTTCAAAGATGTTGAGGCATCAACAATAAGCATGTCTCATTAAAAATCTCAGAGGGAGCATTCCATTCTGCTGTGGCCCCAGTCATGGTCTCTGGGTTCACATTTTGGCATTTTCCCTTGGATAAATATTATCTCATCTCGGTTTATTTTTAGTTCGTTTAGGCCACCAAAGCAATAATAATAATCCCCAAAATGGAGAGAGATGCTCTGATGATCAATAGGATACATAAAAAATCATTTTTATGCAGCGTGAAAGGCAAGAGGGTGCTATTAGTACAACCTCCCACAACCACCCTCTCATTCTCTCCATCCACCCAGTTTGTGTTATTTCCTTCAAGACCTTGCCTCGAGTATTTTTCCTCTCTGAAGCCATTCCTAACTCAATCTACCACATCTGTATACAGGAACAGGAACAACTTCATATTCAAGTCTAGGAGGTGGTGTGGTACAAGCTTTGAAAAGGGGCAGATTAGGCTGGGCTTGGTGGCTCATGCCTGTAATCCCAGCACTTTGGGAGGCTGAGGTGGGTGGGTCGTGAGGTCAGGAGATCGAGACCATCCTGGCTAACATGGTGAAACCCCATCTCTATTAAAAATACAAAAGATTAGCTGGGTGTGGTGGTGGGCGCCTGTAGTCCCAGCTACTCCAGAGGCCTAGGCAGGAGAATGGCGTGAACCCAGGAGGCGGAGCTTGCAGTGAACCGAGATCGCACCACTGCACCCCAACCTGGGTGACAGAGCAAGACTCCGTCTCAAAAAAAA
>NW_016820098.1:1912790-1924290 GCF_001698545.2 Rhinopithecus bieti | reverse complement strand
CATGGTGAAACCCCATCTCTATTAAAAATACAAAAGATTAGCTGGGTGTGGTGGTGGGCGCCTGTAGTCCCAGCTACTCCAGAGGCCTAGGCAGGAGAATGGCGTGAACCCAGGAGGCGGAGCTTGCAGTGAACCGAGATCGCACCACTGCACCCCAACCTGGGTGACAGAGCAAGACTCCGTCTCAAAAAAAAAAAAAAAAAAAAAAAAAAAATAGGGCAGATCTGGATTTGGATTTGAATTATAGCTCTGCTACTTATATTATCCAAAGTGAAAGTCAAATGCATTATCTGTACTATGAAACTATTAATATTGTGGTATCACTGTTGGGTTTTTAAAAATTATTTCATTTTATTTTATATAGTTTTTTGAGGTGGGGTCTTGCTCTGTTGCCCAGACTAGAGTGCAGTAGTGTGATCACAGCTCACTGCAGAGCTCAAGTAATCCTCCCTCCTCAGCCTCTGGGTAGCTGGGATTATAGGCATGTATCACCATGCCTGGCTAATTTTTTAAAAATGTGTTTTCAGTAAAAACAGAGGTCTCACTATGTTACTCATGATGGTTTCAAACTCCTGGCCTCAAGTGAGCCTCCTACCTTGGCCTCTCAAAGTGCTGGGATTACAGACTGTGCACAGCTGCTGTTGGTTTGCTTTGGTTTTTGTTTTGTTTTTTGAGATGGAGTCTCACTCTGTCACCCAGGCTGGAGTGCAGTGGTGTGTGATCTCAGCTCACTGCAACCTCTGCCTCCAGGGTTTAAACGATTCTCCTTGCCTCAACCTCCTAAGTAGCTGGGACTCCAGGCATGAGCACCTGACTAATTTTTTGTATTTTTAGCAGAGATGGGGTTTCACCACGTTGACCATGCTGGTCTCAAACTACTGACCTCCAGTGATCCGCCTGCCTCGGCCTCCGAAGGTGTTGGGTTTACAGGTGTGAGCCACCATGCCTGGCCCTGTTAAATAGCTGTCTCTCATTTCTTTCTTGCTAAGATAACCCTGATTTGTTCATGGTTATCTATTGGGTGGAGACTTTTTTTTTATCTCATGGACAGTGCTTCCAGCTCCTGATCCATACTTGTCATGTGACCCAATTCTGGCCAATGAGCTACAAGTGGAAGTCTGATGAGAGCTTCCCAGTAAAATGTTCATCCTGCACTGTCTACCTTCTATATGCCTTTAAGAAGAAAATATCACGTGATATTTTCTACCATGAACAGCAGACTAGTGCAAAAACACTGATTCAGAATTGTGAATTATGGAGTTGTTGATCTAATATCAGCAATTGCCTCCCTCTGTCCCAGGCCCCAGATCTCTTACCAGGCAAGAGAAGTTAAACAGTCTTGGCAAAGGCCCTACTAGCCCTACTAGCTGGCTGCTCTTTGGTTTGCTGCAGAAAGCATCCTTAAGTCTTATAATTGCCAACTTATAGAGTACTGTTGAGATTTAAATGAGGAAGCCAGTTCACCTGGAGTATAGCAGAGGCTCCATAAATGCTTCTGGAATTTATTTACTCGACAATGCTGATGAAGGTGCTCAATGTGATGCCTCGCTCAGTTGAAGTTCCCCAACCATGGAATAGTTGTAGAATGGGAAGGGTGCTTGTGATTGAGAGTGTTTGTTACTTATTCATTCATCACCTATGTACTACCTGCCAGCTATGCACTGGGTAGATGACGGTGAATCAATACTAGGCATTATTGGTTAGTTGCCTTCATGGAGCTTAGAGTCTAGTGGTGGGAGATGGTTGGTGATCAAAGATCACACAAGTAAATGTTAAATTACAACTGTAATTCAAGAGGAAAGGTGTTGCTCCATACATAAATTATGGAGAGACGTATCTTTCCAAAATACCTATCTCTCATCTGGGAGAGTCAAAGAAGTTTCCCTGAGGAAGAGATGATTGAACACTGACATGAAAGAAGGTTGGGAGCTAGTTGGGTGAGGGAGGAAAGAAAACAAGAATTTTGAGGAGACAGATCTGTAAATGGGCAAAAGAGTGGATGGTACATTTGCAATTTTTACTTTAATTTCTTAACTTTATCTTGATTAAAAGTGTGTGTATATGTATACATGTGTGTATAAACTATACATGTATATAAAACTATATATGTAGTTTAAAAGTCAAGTGATTACATTGATTAATAATATTGAAAATAATATTGTTTACAATGCATGCTCACTCCTATCCACTTGCCAGTCATACTCCTTAGAGGCAACCTACCTTCCTTCCTTTCTCTCTCTCTCTCTCTCTCTCTCTCTCTCTCTCTCTCTCTCTCTCTCTTTTCTTTCCTCAATCTTCCCACCTTTGCCCAGGACTACAGATGCACATCACCATGCCTGGCTAATGGTTTGTATCTTTTCTGTAGAGACAGGGTTTCCCCATGTTGCCCAGGCTGGTCTGAAACTTTTGGACTCAAGCATTCCTTCCACCTTGGCATCCCAAAGTGCTCGGATGACAGGTGTGAGTCACTGTGCTTGGCAGCAATTCTTTTTCATCATTTGAACTTGCTCTTAAAAATTCTAACATTTGGCGGGGCCACGGTGGCTCAGGGCCTGCTAATCCCGCCACTTTGGGAGGCGAGGACGGGCAAGATCATGAGGTCAGGAGATCGAGACCATCCTTGGCGCTAACACGGTGAAACCTCGTCTCTTACTAAAAAATACAAAAACTAGCCCGGGCATGGTGGCGGGCACCTGTAGTCCCAGTACTCGGAGGCTGGGCAGTTGAGAATGGTCGTAACCCAGGATGGCAGAGCTTGCAGTGAGCTGAGATCCTGCCACTGCCCCACTCCAGCCTGGCGCTGACAGGCCAAGACTCCGTTCTCAAAAAAAAAAAAAAAAAGAAAGAAAGAAAAAAAAATTCTAACATTTACTCCTGCATTTCCAAGTAATATGCTGATTTGCTAACCCAGAACACATTTCCAATTTCTTCTTTCTTGCCTGCCTTAGGGCTTGGAAAAGCTTGATATTCACTCTTCCAGCCACCCTTGCAGATAGGGGTGACTGTGTGATTCAGTCCTGGCCAATGGGACATCAGATGAAGGCATGTTGGAAGCTTCTAATATCAATGCTGGTATTGCTTTTTTTAATGCATACCATAGCTGAGGTTAGCATCACTCCTCCCTCCTTCTTACTGCCTTAAACACAGATGTAATGGTTACAGTTGAAGGGATTATCTTCTGCCCACAGGGAAAAGGCTAAGAGAATCTTGGAGATACCAGAATTGACATCACTGAACCTCAGGACCGAAGCCAGTGTTGCTAGCTTTGAGACCATTATTTATTTAAGTGAGAAAACTAAATTCTATTTTCTAAAAAAACTCTTAGCCTTGATTTACTAGCAGCCCAACACATTCCTAACTAACACTAATGCTGCTAGTTCATGATTTATAAGTTGCAGGCAGCATCTATGGACTTACTGCTATGGCAGCTGGTTTAACTCTTCCACAACCCTCCACTTCCTTTTTATCCATACAACTTCAGTACCTTTCTCCCTTTATCTTTCCAATTGAGTTTTATCACCAATTTTAGCAAATTATCTTTCAGTAATTATATTACTATGACCATATGAATATTATTCAGTTGAGCCAAGTATGTATTAAGATTAATATGATTATATTTCCATCCTTGTACTTTTTTTTTTCCCGGAGTTACTGAATGCTAAATATCTCCTTTGTTTTCTCTGTACCTATTGCTAATACTTTCTGCACTCACAAAGACTATCAATATAATTTCCTACAATCTTAAAGTTAGTAGTTGGATTCTCCCCCTCTATTTTATCCAGAGACCTCTGTTAAAGGAGAAATTTAGTTACTCTCTAAGCTGGCTACAAAGCCATCATTCTCTGATTTTCCTCTTTTTTTTTTTTTTCTTGAGACAGGGTCTCACTCTGTTGTGCAGGCTGGAGTGCACTGGCACAACCTCAGCTCACTGGAGCCTCTGCCTCCTGGGTTCAAGCGATTCTCATGCCTCAGCCTCCCAAGTAGCTGGGATTATAGGCGTGCACCACCATGCCTGGATAACAGAGACGGGGTTTCACTGGTTTCAAGATGCAGCCTCAAACTCCTGGCCTAAAGTGATCCACCCACTTTGGCATCCCAAAGAGCTGGGATAACGGGCGTGAGCCACCATGCCCGGCCCTTCCTCTTTTTCTGTTGGCTACCCTGTTTTCTGAATCTTAGGAGTATTCCCTTTTTTTGGTGTTTTCCCATGTATTAATGAAGGATATCATCCAATACCTTTCTGAGAAAGAGTGCATGACAGGCAATTTTTGACACCTTGCACTTCTGAAATTAAATTTTATTCTACTTTTATACTTCACTGATAACTTGTCTATGCACAGAATCCAGTAAAGGCATTTTTCTAATCTCTTCAAGCTGGCAGTATTGCTAAAAAGTCTAATATATTCTGATTCTTGACCCTTCATATACAAGCAGTTTTTCTTCACTTATTTCATTTTATTTTTACTCTCTGGAAAGTTCAGTCAAGAAATTTAATGATAATTGCCTCAATTTATACCTTTCAGAATTCACTGGGCTGAGCATTCAGTGGGTCCTGTCAATAAGAAACATAATGCTTTATTTAGTTCTTAAAAATCGTATTTTATCTTTTCTCTAATGATTTTCTCCCCATTATTTTTTCTATTCTTTCTGAAACATCTGTTAGTCACACATTATTATTTCTTAATTGACTGTACACTTTTCTTTTCTTTTTATTGTCCATTTTGCTGTCTTTTTGTTCTACTTCCTGGGAGATTTCTTAGATTCTGTCTTTAAACATTCCATTAAAGACTCTATTTCAACTTTTCCTATTTTTAATGTTCAGAAACTCTTTTGACTCTCTAATATTTGTGTTTGTTGCTTTTATTTGATTGATTGATTTATTTTCTTATTTATTTAGAGACTGTGTTTCACTCTTGTTGCCTAGGCTGGAGTGCAATGGCGTGATTTCAGCTCACCACAACCCTTGCCTCCCGGGTTCAAGCGATTCTCCTGCCTCAGCCTCCCAAGTAGCTGGGATTACAGGCATGCGCCACCACGCCTGGCTAATTTTGTATTTTTAGTAGAGACGGGGTTTCTCCATGTTGGTCAGGCTGGTCTTGAACTCCTGACCTCAGGAGATCCACCTGCCTTGGCCTCCCAAAGTGCTGGGATTACTGGCATGAGCCACCATGCCCAGCCTTCATTTTTATTTTTTTTGAGACAGAGTCTCTCTCTGTCACCCAGGCTGGAGTGCAGTGGTACAATCTGGGCTCACTGCAACCTCCACCTCCTGGATTCAAATAATTCTCCTGCCTCAGCCTCCTAAGTAGCTGGGAATACCGGGGCCTGCCACCATGCCCTGCTACATTTTGCATATTTTGTACAGACAGGGTTTCGCCATGCTGGCCAGACTGGTCTCAAACTCCTGGCCTCAAGTGGTCTGCCCACCTCGGCCTCCTAAAGTGCTGGGATTACAGGCGTGAGCCACTACGCCTGGCCCTTTGTTGCTCTTAAATAGTACATTGTTCTTGTTTCACGGGTGCATTGTTTACATATTAATTATATACTCTTTATCCCATCCCTGTACTGTCAGTTTTTCTCAAAGTTATTCTTTTAGTTAGACTTTTGTTTTGTTCTGGTGTTTGTACTTCCTTTTGGAGGCTTTTCTCAAACACTGATGATCTCTGACCTCATGTTGATATTTAAGTGTGATATAAGAAGCTCTGTAGAGACTCTCTGTGAGGGTGGAACTGAATGACTTTTTTGAAAGGAGATATGGTAGACAGCAAGCGTCTTTCTTCCTTTTTTTCTCTTTCCTTTCTTTTTTTTTTTTTTTGAGGTGGAGTTTCACTCTTGTTGCCCAGGCTGAAGCGCAATGGTGCGATCTCAGCTCACCACAACCTCCATCTCTCTGGTTCAAGCGATTCTCCTGCCTCAGCCCCCCAACTAGCTAGGATTATAGGCATGTACCACTATGCCCAGCTAATTTTGTATTTTTAGTGGAGATGGGGTTTCTCCATGTTGGCCAGGCTGGTCTCAAACTCCCTACCTCAGGTGACCTGCCTGCCTCAGCCTCCCAAAGTGTTGAGATTACAGGCATGAGCCACCATGCCTGGTTCTTCCTTTCTTTTCTCTCTCTCCCTCCCTCCCTCCTTCCCTTTCTTCCTCCCTTCCTCCCTTTCTCCTTCTGGATTGGGGAACACCTATACATTCACATCTGTAGATCTTTTTCTAGGACCTTGTAGTTTATTTAAAGAAACATCCTCTGATCTCTTGCCTTGGGGGAGAGGCATGGGTGTTGGTGGTATAAACTTGGCTCCTGGCTTACTAAGCTGGGTGGAGGAAACTATGAGATGATATCTCACTCATTAGCATATGATCTTTCACTTGCTCTCCTTCTTGCAGGTCCAGTGGCTCTCTCCTGATAGTTCCCATGATGTACCCAAGTGGGAAGTCCTCCTGGTTCAATTTCACTACAGTACATTCTGTCTCCTGCTAGCGTGGAGGAGGGATGGAGTTTTGGGCTGAATTGTATCTCCCTAAAGTTAAGTGTTGAAGTCCTAACTCCCTCGTGCCTCAGAACGTGAGTGTATTTGGAGATAGGGTCTTTCAAGAGGTAAATAAGGTAAGATGGAGTCATATGGGTGGGCCCTAATCCCGTATGTTTATAAGAAAAGGAGATTAGAACATAGACATGTGGGTTCACAGTGAAACGACCATGTGAGGACCCAGTAAGATGGCCACCTGCAAGCTAAGGAGAGAGGCCTTCAAAGAAAGTAACTCTGCTAGCACCTCAATCTTGACTTCTATCCTCCAGAACTGTGAGAAAATAAACTTTTGTTGTTTAAACCACACCATCTGTGGTATTTTGTCATGGCAGCCTGGAAAACTAACATGCACGAGAGCTTGTTTGCACTGGGTGGAGGTGGGGGCCTAGGGGCCTATCAGCTTTGTATCAAGCTTTTCAATGAATCCCTCTGGCATCAGCCCTATCACTTACTCCCACCTTCAATGATAATTGGACACTTGATTTTCTAGGCCAAGCTTGTCCAGCCCTTGGCCTGCGGGCCACATGTGGCCCAGGATGGCTTTGAATGCAGTACAACACAAATTGGTAAACTTTCTTAAAACACTATGAGATTTTTTTTTTTTTTTTTCATCAGCTATCGTTAGTGTATTTTATGTGTGGCTCAAGACAATTTTTCTTCTAATTTGGCCCAGGGCAGCCAAAAGATTGGACACACCTGTTCTAGGCTTTTCTGAGGTTCTACAGGCTAAATGGTCATGACTCTCAGTGTCACAGATGATTAAGCTCATCTGTCTCAACTCTGCTAAATCAGTTTCTACTCCTTCAGTTGCTTTCCAATTTCCAAATTTTTTTGTCATCTTTAATACTTTCATCTCCTTCCTTACTCTTCTATCACTGAGGATTCAGGAAGGACTAGAGGGCCAGGATGTGGTGGCTCACACCTATAATCCCAACACTTTGAAAGGCCAAGCACTGCTTGAGCCCAGGAGATTGAGGCAGCCTGCAGTGAGCTAAGATTGTACCACTGAATTCCAGCCTGGGTTATAGAGTGACTCCTTGTCTTAAAAGAAAAGAAAAGAAAAGAAAAGAAAAGAAAAGAAAAGAAAAGAAAAAGATGAAGCAATAAAGATAAAGACACTTGCTCAATGCTGTTTTAACAGGGCAGTGCTTTCTGTGAAAGGGTTACCTATGGCTAATTCCAGCAACAGAAACACTTGCTATCCTTAAGAAATATACAAACCTCAACTGGCTGCTGGCTGAAAAAGAGGCTCCAAACTGCAAGGGAACTGCCATTGAATGCTCAGTTGGTTAAGTTATACATCCTTAGGTCGATTTCAAATTCAGGCATCCAGGTACATTTTATTCTTCTCTAGGTTCCTTCTTGGGGATAATAGCCAATTTAACAAATTAGTGTTTTCACAGCACAAAACAACCTAGGAGGAGATACTACCTGTCATGGCTTCACAGCATATTCAATGACAGATCTGCTATAGTGGCCCCGCATATGATGACATATGGCGGAAGACAGTCAGCCGGCAGACTTGTTTAACTAGATCTGCAGCCCTTTAAAACTGGATTCTGGCTGGGCGCGGTGGCTCATGCCTGTAATGCCAGCACTTTGGAAGGCCAAGGTGGGTGGATCATTTGAGGCCAGGATTTCCAGATCAGCCTGGCCAACATGGTGAAACCCCATCTCTACTAAAAATACAAAAATTAGCCGGGCATGGTTGCAGATACCTGGTGATGGGCCCAGCTACTCAGGAGACTGAGGCAGAAGAATCACTTGAACCTGGGAAGTGGAGGTTGCAGTGAGCAGAGATCATACCAGCACTCCAGCCTGAGCAAGACTCCATCTCAAAAAAACAAAAACAAACCAACTGAATTCTTCTGCCCAGATGGCATAGAATGGCATCCTTTTCCCCAAGTCTCACTATAATAAGAGGTTCATGACAATGAAATGACAATTTAGCATCAAATTCTAAACACTTTTTACAATAAGAAAATGAGATTAGCCATCTTAATAGTCATCTATTAAGACCATTACTTAAATGATAATCAAAATAACATTATTTTTCCCCAGGAATTTAATTAAAAATTTTAACTCATAAACAATTTCATTAGAAACAGCACTATCTTGTTACCAGTTTTTATATGAACATTTGCTTTGTTGCTGCCTCCTAAAATAACCATCAAATTCTAAACTGTGCTGAAACTTCCAAGTTCATGATGCATACTGCAGCAGATTCCAGGATCATTATTTTGAGGAGCTAACTATTCCAACTAAGGACAGCAGCCAACCATTAAATAAATAATCACTAGGTTCAGAATGGAAGCATCCACACAGGTAAAATCCATTACTTACTCTACGGCTGTCTGTTGCAAAACTGCATGTCCAGCATAATTTAGGATGATGGTCTTCAATGGCTAACGGTGTGCAACTTTATGCTGTCAGAATACTGTACTGTGTTTCTCAAATTTTAAGATACATCAGAACCATCTATAGGCTTGTTAGAAACACAGGTTGCTGCCCACCTCCTTGAATTTCTGATTCCATGGGTCTGGGGTGAGTTGGTGAATCTGCATTCCTCACAAGTTATCAGGGGATCTGATGTTGACAGTCCATCCAGGGACCACACTTTGGGAACCACTGCTGCACTTAGTGTTTATGAATAAAGATATTTGGAGAGAGAGTAGTAGAGTCTCATGGTGAGTGTGGCAGAAGCTTTCATATTTATTTACTATTCTTCTGCCAAAGGAATCAAAACATTTGAGTAACAGGTAATTTCATGGTTGACATTTTAAAATGGTCCTTTCGAACATCTTCCTTTGCTAATCTAACCAATAAATACAGAAGTAGTTAGCCAGTAGAGGGACAACAAGCTATCTGAACAAAGTTGAGTTATTAGATACCAAAGAGGAAGAAAAGATTCTTGACTATCATAAACCAACAAAAGGAATGGTTTAAACATAAACACTGGGTTTCTTTGCACAAACAAATTTAGGACAGTTTGGTAAAAGCTTTTGTATAATTTTGGAAACGGACTTCAGATTAAAGGGTTAAACACACTTATTCATCTTCATTCTCCCCTAAAAAGATAGTAAAAGAACATAAAGGGATAAAACCATAGGGGCAAAGAAGATAGAGGAGGAGTCATCAGCAAAAGTTATATTTCAACACAATTCTGAAGAATAGAGAGGCTCGATGGAGGAGTGAAAACTAGTTTAACAGAACAGTGAAAGTTACACTGTAATATGGCTATAGAGGTCAGTACAGAAAGAGCCCAATTCCCTAGAAAACCCTAGCGTGGTCTGGGCCTTGGAGATGACAGAGATCACTATAAGAAAATACTGATGAAGGGTCCCAGGATCCCAGAAGGTGAGGTAGAGGTAAGCAGGTAAAAGCAAGGGGCCAGGTCAATGTTGGCACTTGGAGTTGCTGGAGTCGCAGGTGCCCTGTCCCACTCCTCGCAGTCAACAAGAGAAAGAGGAGGGAGGCTTGCCCAGCAGCACAAAGAAGGGCAGGAATAAGGCACCTGTAGGAAAGAAAAGAGTGTGAAAGATTGCATCCTAAGCAGTTACTCATCCAGACCTCTTCCCCTGAACTGCTTCCAGAATGCTGGCAGCCAAGTGAATGCCTCCTCAGGCAAGGGATTGTAAGATATTTCTCATGAGAAACTGTCAAGCCCCAGAGAAAAGACATCTAGTTTCTGACATTTGAGGTATCTTCCCATGAAAAAATTAGCTTTCGTCTGATCATACGGCAAGCCCACCAGTGAGCAAGCACACTTTTCTCACCCACATACAGAGTTTCTGGTGAGGTTTCTATTACCTCATTCCTGAGAGGAAAAGGTTTACAGACAGTTGACGAAAGCCTCTAACGTGATGGGACTAAACAAATACAAGAGAAGGGAAGCTAGAGAAAGCCAAGACTAGGCAGGAGGCAAAGGATACAGCCTATCTCAAAAGATAGAAAAAGTTAGTGCGACTGTGACCTGATCACTAAATTCCATTTATAACAGACAGCATGAAATGAGCTCTTTAAATAGTTGAGATAACAACTGCAGTAGAAAGTAAAGCAAGAAAATATCCTCCAAAATAGGGCAAAAGATGAAGAGATGTGCAACAGGAAAAAACAATGAAGAACATTCTGAGATTAATCCAGTTTAAAAAATAAATAATAAGATTGAATAATAATTGATAATTTAATAAGTGCCTGATACTGTTCTAAGTGAATCAGACATATTAGGGAGGTAACTACTATTATTATCTCCATTTTATAGATGAGGAAACTGAAGCACGGTAAAATTAAGTGACATTCTCAATAGTAATACTGGAAGCTAGAAGATAAAAGAACAATTTCTGCCTGTAATTGCAGCTACTTGGGAAGTTGAGTCAGGAGGAGCACTTGAGTCCAGGATTTTGAGGCTGCAGAGAGCTATAACCATGTCACTGCACTCCAGCTGGTGTGACAGAATAAGAACCTGTTTTTAAAAATTTAATTAATTTTTTTTGAGACAAGGTTTTGCTCTGTAGCCCAGGCTGGAGTGCAGCATCATGATGTCAGCTCACTGCAGCCTTGACCTCCCTGGGATCAGGCAATCTCCTTACCTTAGCCCCCTGAGTAGCTGGGACTACAGGTGTGCACCAGTATGCCCAGTTAATTTTTGTATTTTTTACAGAGATGGAGTCTAGCTACATTGCCTATGCTGATCTTGAACTCTTGGACTCAAGTAATCCTCCTGCCTTGGCCTCCTGAAGTGCTGAGATTACAGGTGCAAGCCACTGTGCATGGCCTAAACATTTTTTTAAATTAACAATTCGAATAAATAAGTGAAAGAGCAATTTCTATAAAATTATGAATGAAGAAGTTCTGGTTAGAATTCTACACTTGGTCAAACTCTCTATTAAAAGTAAAAGTTGAATAAAGACATATCTAGTATGTAAGAACTCAAATTTTGGCCGGGCGCGGTGGCTCAAGCCTGTAATCCCAGC
>NW_016820098.1:1906649-1909932 GCF_001698545.2 Rhinopithecus bieti | reverse complement strand
AAAAAAAAAAAAAAAAAAAAAAAAAGAACTCAAATTTTACCTTCTGTACCTTTTCTTGGGCTGTTACTAAAACATGTGCCATGGAAAATGAAGCAGTAAACCAAGAAAGAGGGCACAAAACACAGAAATGGGGTTTCTCACACTACAAATTAAGGAGTGTCGCAGGCTTGGCGAGGTGGCTCATGCCTGTAATCCCAGCACTTTGGGAGGCCGAGGCAGGTGGATCACCTGAGGTTGGGACTTCTAGACCAGCCTGACCAACATGGAGAAACTCCGTCTCTACTAAAAATACAAAATTAGCTGGATGTGGTGGCACATGCTTGTGATCCCAGCTACTTGGGAGGCTGAGGCAGGGGAATCACTGGAACCCGGGAGGCAGAGGTTGCGGTGAGTTGAGATCACACCATTAAACTCCAGCCTGGGCAACAGAGAGAGACTCTGAAAAAAAAAAAAAAAAAAAAAAAGGAGTGTCCCAGGATGACACTTGAGCAGTGGATTCACAGAGCAACTCATCTCCACTGAAACAGTAGAACAATGAATTTCTGGAGGAATTGTTTTCAGGGGAAAATTGGAATTGATTGATTGATCATTTGGAAAATAAACATGATAGTCATTTGATAGACCAGTTGTAGAAAAATATCAGGATAGGTGCATAATAAATTAAGTAAATAGATACAAGGTTTCATAAGAAAGAAAACAATAATAGAACACTATTGGCTCTGTTGTCATTGCTATTGGCATAGTCACTTAGCTCCTAAACTGCGAAAGTGCTGTGTTGGAAGGAGAAGTTGCTTGGCATGGAAGAGCTAAATCCTAATCTGAAGCAACAGGTAGTCAGAGCACAACATCTATTGGCAAATCAAGAGATGGCAGTATAAATTATTTAGAAATAGGGAGGTGAATGACAGAAGAGACAGATAAAAGTGGAATGTGGCTGCCTCTAAAAAGGAGAGGAACATGATAGGTATTGCATTATCTTAAAATATTATATTAAAATAGTACCTGCATTGTCTTAAAATATATTAGTTTTTAAAGTGTGTGTTTATATTGTTTTAAAAAATACAATTTTGAAATTTATTTGTTGAAAATGGACACATGAAACAAACCAAACCTTGTTTTATCGTGTAATTTTCAGAAAATATGTGATCCATAAAGATTAAAAGAAAAGTTGTATGAAGTCTGGCAGCTTTAGTATTAACTTGAAATAAAATGTGGCAAGCTTTCCACGTCCTCCTTTATTTCCACAATCCATATGTACGAGCTAGATCCCAGTCAGAACTTCCACAAACACTTCACTCTTTGGTAGCGGCGGTTAGAAATTACACCTCTGCTAATTTGCGTTGTTCCCAACCAGGAGAAACATTACCACACAAAAAATCAGTTTCATCCTGCAGTGTTTCCGTAGCAACCATATTGGGCTGGAAGAATAAAGCACCTTTGTAGTAGTAGCGTCTATTGAATTACAGTGTAAATGTTGATGCCTGCCTGGAAACGTCAAATGACAACAGGTTTACAGAACGAATTCAGTGGTTGTTTGCAGCTCTGGAATCCCAGGCTGCAGAGTTGAGATCGAAGAGGCGCGCCTGGCCATCTTAGCGTCCATTCAACCAAATCTCCTCACTCCATCAAAACCACGCCACTCCCCACCTGCCCAGCTCGTAAAAGGATGCTCACCTGCTTGAAAATCTGTAATATATCTGATGTCTTTTACACAGCAGGACACGAAAAGTGTTTGTTGTGGATAAGAATGTTAAAAATTCAATTACGCAACAGACCAAACTTTGTGCTTCTTTCCCCCTCTCAGCACAAAGTAACTTTAGTCCCGTCCTCTTCTGCCACTGTCAAACAGCCCTGTTACTGTGGGCATTAAATGCCTTGTGGCGTACTGCGCATTTGATTCTGGTTGACTTGGGATACCTGAGCTAGGCTCTCATTAGTTCTTCCGCTCGACCCATAATTCCTAGTGTTTGCAGGTGTTGCATTCCCCCAACCCCTTTCTTCGCTTCAACCAGTACCCCCGACCTTCCCATCCCTGCCTTGGAGAAGGAGGAAAACGCAGCTTGAGGTCTACTCGAAGAACTGACCCTCAGCTCTCACAGGCTGCCGCCGAGCTGCAAGCATGCCGCCGCTCCACTCAGGTAAACTTCGGAGTGAGTTACCTTCACTTGGAGAAGGGCCTTACCTGAGTGCGCCTCTGCCAATGGCAGCTCACCTGAGGGAGCTCCCCAGCCAATCATCGCGCAGCTCGTCCCTCGGGCTTGTACCCTTTAGTGAAAGAATTCAGCTCCTTGCGAGAAAGTTACCTGTGGCCGCCCAAGTCCGCCACTTTCTGCTCTGTGTCTGCCCATTGCCACGATCCAGGAGGACTCCGCGCCGCCCGGCCGCCTCCGAGCTCGGGCCCCATGTGAGGGGCCCCCCCTTATCCCACCTTTCCGGCTAGGTGAGGGCGTGAGCGGGCTAGCGAGCGAGAGTGGTGAGGGGGGACGGAAAAGCAGAATTACCTGTAGCTCTTGTTCTGCCATCTCGGGCGCTCTCACACACCTTCACCTGCACAGACTTGAAAGTCCAGTTTCACCAGAGGCTGAGGCTCCAGGAAAAGGGGAGCAAGTTCATTGGATCAAACATGTCACAAGAGTCGGACAAGTAAGTGGATCACACGCGCCGGCTGCTGCTACTACCACTTTGGGCTGATGGCAACTGGTTTGTTATGTTTTTGTTTTTGTTTTTTTTAAGTTGCTATTGTTGGTATTTTCCTTCTTTTCCTTTTCTTTTTGGTGGATCCAGACTTTTCCGCATTATGTTTCTACCCTGATTAAGAGGAGAAACCCTACAACAATGTGAATGTTTAATATCCCCTTTGGGCCTTGATAGTAAAAGTGGGTTTTCCTTTTCCTTCCTCCCTTAGGAATGGTCTCAGCTCCCGCTCCCGGATGAATACTTGGATATTGCCAGAGGTTTTGGTAGATGGGCGCGGGAGGCCTGCTCTTCCCCCTCTGCTTTAGCTGCTCCCACCGATCTGGCGTTTAGGGCCATTCGGAAGTTCAGCTTGAGTTCCTTCGATTTGTCCAAAGGGCCTACTGGAAAAGTGGGGCTTGGCCGCTTTTGTGTGACCGCAACAAAGAGCTTTTATACTGAGGCAGAAACGGCCATCTTCTCGCACCGGGCAGGAGGGTGGGCGTGAGTGCGCGCCGGCCTGTGGCCCCGAAGGGAGGCCAGGCGCTGGGAGGCCGGGGGGCGCGGGGGCGGCCGTCGCCGTCTCCCACTCCCTCGACATCCCGCCTCC
>NW_016820098.1:1890601-1906352 GCF_001698545.2 Rhinopithecus bieti | reverse complement strand
TCCTCCCCTCCCCCGCCTCCCTCCCCCGGGTCCGCCCCTCATTGTTTGGCCACCTTCCTCAGGTGCCCGGGGGAAAGGACGGTTCGCAAACTGGGGGAACTCATGTGAGGCCTCGAGTTAGGGCCTCGGCGGGGCGCCAAGGGGCGCCTGCTGCTGAGCGATTCACCCGCGCCCCGACGGCGTCTGCACGCCCCTGGAGCTCGCGGCCCTCCACGCAGTTGGCCGCCAACTCGGACGCCGCAGGCGGGACTGCGTGGGGCGCGCCGAGCCTTCTCGGGGTGCTCTCGCCGTCAAGGCCAGGGGCTCGGGGAGGCGGGAACGCTGGGCTCGCGTCCTTCCCGTCCCGGACAGGCACTCCAGACGCTCCTGCGCGGCCGGAGTCGCCCGCGGGTCACCGGGCCCGGTCCGGCCGCGTCCTGACGGCCTCCCCGCGGGCCGGCCCCCGCCCTCGGAAGGCTTTGTGCGAACCGGGGGAGGTGGGGCCAGGGCGGGCGCGGGAGGGAGCCGGAGGTGGGTCCCGCGGCCTTTCTCGGGATTCGGCGGGGACACTCCCTTCCCCCTCTCGGGCGCGTCCGGGCCTGGGAACTGGCTGCGTCCTATTGGAAGTGCGCGGGGCCGCCCTTTTGCTTTCCCCGGTAACTTTGCCGTGGCGTTGCGGCCACCCCGAGGGGACCTTCCTGAAGGCGTGTCGCCGGAGAGGGCCGGTGCCCCAAGGCCGCGGGCCGCTAGGCCTGTCATGGAGAAGTGGTGGGGACCCGTCCCAGGTTGAGGGACCACGAGGGAGGAGTGGGAAGGCCCAGCGGACCTGTTCAGGGGTGGAGGGGAAGGACTAGCTTCAACATAAAGCCGCTTGGTAGGTTAGGCGAACCTAAGGAAATGCGCTGTCATACTTAAAAGGCAAAAAACTGCCAGATAGTTGTACCCCGTTAGCCACCGATGAGGAATTAACCGAGTACAGCGTACCGGAGGGGAAGAACTAGCGTTACCAACACGGGAGAGGGTCTGAGGCAAGGTAGGAAGAGGAGAGTGTGTGGTCGTCTGAGAATACCCCCAGCTCTTCCCCAAATCTTTCTAGTCTTTAAGGAAACACGACTCGAGTTTGAAATTTTCAGTAGCCAAATCCCGAGGCGACAGCAAGTTTTTGGGGTTTGTTTTGATCCTTGCGTGCGTCAAAGATGATTGCAAATCTAGTTTAATTAATTGCGCAATTAACGTTTAGTTTGCTTAGTTTTGTGATACAACAGGACTCGAATTCTGAATGAAAACGGGCCGGTCTTTATTTTCACCAGTTATACTTAGCAGCAGTAAGAACAATGTGTTTACCACCAGAAATAAGTACTGAGCGCCCGCAATCTGGTTTCACCACACACATCACCTAGTTTTTATGGGTGATAAGTATCTGGGATTACGTCTGCTTACATTTAATGAACGTTGCTTTTATCTAGTCGTGGTTTCCAACACGAAATTTTGTATCCTGGGAAAAGTAATGGTTACAATGGTGCAAAGAGACAAATTCGACCTGGTTTGTTTCTCTCTCATGGGGCTGTTGAAAATGCTTTAAGTCAATACGTGACTTCTGGATCATTTCTGCGAATTCTAGCCCAGTTTTCTTAATATTAATATTCTAAGGGAGCCCTGGCAGGGGTGGGTCTGAAGCTTATGCAACTATGTGTGTGAGATGCGGTGGGGACTGTAAGGAAACGGGCCCCTGGGCACACCATGGGGCTTCCTTTCTGAGCAAGTGAGAGGCTTCGTGAGCCTCGTTGAAAATTCTCCTTACCAGGCCTGTCTGTAGTTTCTGGAAATAACATGAACGAACACACACTGGATATTCTTTCATAATCCCATTGAGATTTAGGCAATCTTTGGGATTGCACAGGATGATATTTCTGGTTAACAAGTCTAGACTGAAGTAGCATGGTCTTTTTTATGGTGTGGACGTTTCAGATTGAAACGTTCTGCTTTTGATGTTCTGCAGTGTTGATGCTATCGCCAATTAAAACAAAGTATTTTTAGGACATTTTGTCTTTGTACATATTTTAAGATTCTCTACTCCATCTAAATTTTATGAAGATTTAAGATCTTTGTCAGCAAGCATGTGTACAAGCGAAACAATGCTAAATTAAGAAACTCTTATTATTTTACTGCCAAAATGTATAAAATATATTCAGAGAACATATAGGTACTATGTGATTTGATACTCACAGGTGTTTTTCATTAGGTAAGTGTATTTTCTGGTTACCTACTATTCGTAACACATTCACATAGGCATAATAGAGGCATGTGAAGAAGGATAAGATGAGCCTTGTTCTCAGGGGGCTTAAACTGTAGTGGAAAGCAACACCTGGACAGACATACTTTTAATAAACACAATGCCTAATAGTTACAAAAAATACAATAGTTACAAAAACGTTTTAAAAAATACAGTACAGGGGCTGGGCGCTGTGGCTCACGCCTGTAGTCCCAGCACTTTGGCAGGCCGAGGTGGGTGGATCACGAGGTCAGGAGTTCAAGACCAGCCTGATCAACATAGTGAAACCCTGTCTCTACTAAAAATACAAAAAATTAACCCGGTATAGTGGTGGGCGCCTGTAATCTCAGCTACTTGGGAAGCTGAGGCAGGAGAATCCCTTGAACCTGGGAGGCAGAAGTTGCAGTGAGCTGAGATTGCGCCACTGCACTCCATTCTGGGTGACAGTGCAAGACTCCATCTCAAAAAACAAAAACAAAAACAATACAGGTCATGATAAATACTGCCTCTCCCTACTCATCGCATTTTTGCCTATGATAAGTTTAGTCATTTTGTGTGTTTTTTGTTAAGGAGTCCTGCTATTATTCAGAAAATGGCTGAAGTTATGGGTATCTCATGTGGATAACCTTTCAAGTAATGGGATGACTCTACATTTTAATTAAACTCTCTAGTCTTTAGTTTTATAAATGCATATGCTTGTTTACATTTGGCTATGCAAAATATCTTTTAAGGTCAGAAACGTCAAGAATTTATCATATCTTTTTCAAACCAATACATATACCCTTTCACTGTTTGAATGAGTATGCCTTGAATGCCACTATATACTTGGCATTGAGATTCACTGGTGAATAGAACCTAGTCCCTGCCTGCATGGTACTTTGTGTGTGTGTGTGGTGGGGGGGAGCTGGGCGGTGGCCGGGGGTGGGGAGGGGCGCGGCGGGGCTGGAAGGGGCAGACTTGTTGACAGTAAATCAACAAAAAAGTAAACATTAATTAGATGATAAGTGCTATGAAGGAAAGCAAAACTGGCTGGAAGGACTGAGAATAATGGGGGAGGTCTTTTGTATAGGGTGATCATGGACAGCTTCTCCAATGAGGTGAGCTTTGAGTGGAGGCCTGAGTGAAGTGAGGCATCAAGCCCTGAGATACCTGGGGTAAGAGTGTTACAGGCAGGTGGAAGAGCAATTGCAAGGGCCCTGGGGTGACAGTGTGGTTAGCATGGTCTAGGACCAGAAAGGAGCTCTGTGTGGGTGAATCAGAGTCAGAGATAATGGCACTATCAAATAAATTAACATGATCAGTTCTCTATGTATTAATCTGGACAGTTGCATACTCAAAATGGTCAAAATTGTTCTTGTAAGTGGTCTTGGTAATCAAGAGATAGTAATACCCAATGAGTAAATGATGAACCAGCTAACACTCATCAGTCTTGTTTCTTTCCCTGAGTATCACCAGTTTAATGGTGAGGGGTCCACAGTTCTGTTCCCTACAACGGATTAAATCTTGTACACTCCTTAATTCAGAGATGAATAAATGCACACACTCTGGAGGATCCCTGGGGATTCAAACTAAAGGAGACAAAGTACAGATAGTGTTTGCTCAGACACGCCCACCTCCCTAAAACTGGTAGCGTAACCTACCTTCAGCTACCATCTCCACTCCTTAACATTAGGCTTGTGCAAGGTAAAATTTGCCCTTGCTGCCTTCCTCTTGCTCTTGTTCAGTTTCTATAAACTATCCATCAGAAAACATGAACTTGTCCACTGTGTCTGGAGGAACACTGCATAGCATGTGCTTTAGTGAGTTTCCCATCTTCAATGAAGTAAACTGACATACAGGCAAAGTTAACCTAACTGAAAAACAAGTTGAGGATGATGCACATGCTTAAAAATAGGAATCTCCACAGGAATTTCTAAAATCATTGCATCTAAAACTCACCTGAGTTTAAAACATATCATATACCATCTGAGGCACCCTGGGTCCCAACCCAGCAGTGTTGAATTAGATTCTCTAGGAGAAAGCACAGGGAATCTGCATCTAAACAATGTTCCAGGCATTATAATTGCCTTAAATAGGACAACACTGCTTCAAGTGAAACTTAATGCTAGTTTACATAATAGATGCAATTTACATGCAACTTTTCAGGTGCATATCCTGTGTGTAAATGAAAGAAACCTGTGGACTTTTAGTTTACTTTATGCTACCTTGGACGAGCAGCTTCAGATATGATTTTAACGTGGATATAAGACTTCTTAGGCCTGCTCTAGATGTTTACTTTCATTGTTTTGTTGAACTGCTGCTTCTGGAAGAAAGGGGTCTTTTTTGAAGGGGAGTATGTTTCCAGAGCTGCAAAAGAACTGATTTGAAGTGATATCACCCACATGGGCCTCCGCTAGGCTTGCCAAAGGTCTAGCTCAGGTTTCTGGCTGAATCCCACTCATGTGTGAGCTGATGTTCAATATATATATATATATATATTTGAGACAGAGTCTTGCTGTGTTGCCCAGGCTGGAGTGCAGTGGCACAATCTTGGCTCACTGCAACCTCCACCTCCTAGGTTCAAGAGATTCTCCTTCCTCAGCCTCCCCAGAAGCTGGGATTATAGGTGTGTGCCACCACGCTTGGCTAATTTTTTGTATTTTTAGTAGAGATGGGGTTTCATCATGTTGTCCAGGCTGGTCTCAAACTCCTGACCTCAAGTGATCCACCCACCTTAGCCTCCCAAAGTGCTGGGATTACAGGCATGAGCCACCATGCTTGGTATTCACTTTTTTGAGGACTGTTGTTTCACTGAATTCAGATTCTATTTTGTAGCACAAAGTCAAAGGTAAAGAGCTCTAGTTTGATGTTGGTCCCTGGTGAAATGATTTGATAGGATGATGATTGCAGTTTCATTTCTAAGGCTCATGGTAGCTTAAAGTATTACACTGATAAGATGGTACTAGATCTTCTGTTGGCCTACAGTGAGGGTCTGTTTTAAACTGACTGCAGAGTCCAGGCCATTCAAATGGTCCCAGTGCCACCTGACTTAAGGGAGACCAGGAGTAAGTATTAGAGCGATCAATGAAAAGCTATGTCTAGCAATTTCTGCTAGGCTCAGGAAAGTAAAAGGAGAATTTAGAAAAGTAGTTGGATAAATCAAACATACATAGAAGCATTTAAACAACATTAACAGTACCCAATCACCTCAAGAAGTGTTTGTTTGAAATGTATAGCAAATCCAAATAAGACTTTTTGGATGTTAGGTTGTTAAATTTACTTTTTAAAAAGTCTTAGATAATTCAGGCAACTGCCTCAGTTCCTCTTTATGACTTTGGTCTGACTATAGCCATACATTTCTGGTTAAAAAATTAACAATGGTTACATAGTATTTTTCCCCTTCCTTACTTCCTCCCTCATTTAAATCAACATTTTCTTCTTGTTCCCTCCTCCTTCCCTTCTTTCCTTCTTTGGTTTGTCTCCCTAATGTCACTTTCCTGTTTCTTTTTTCCTCCCGTATTACTTGGTGAGAACTGACAGCTGCACAGCTTCTGCACATAGAGATAAATGTGAGTCTGATTTTAGGTGCTACTATAGTTAGTGAACTTTGCTGCATTCTTTCAGTATTTACAGCATCAGCAGCCCATCCTTGTTACCTGGGCCAAGAGGTAAGATCATGTCAACTAGGTTTAACCTTGGAAAAATTTGAAGTTATTTTTAGTATAAGAAAAGCCTTACCCTAAGTTAATTAGAGTTCTCACTCATAATCCCTGGCATTCACTAGGGTACTGATACTCTTTTCCTTTTCAAGAGGTTTTCAATGACTCTTGTTCAATTATAAAAACTAGGCCTGGCCAGGTGAGGTGGCTCAAGCCTGTAATCCCAGCAGTTTGGGAGGCCGAGACAGGCAGATCACGAGGTCAGGAGTGTGATACCAGCCTGGCCAATATGGTGAAACCCCGTCTTTAGTAATAACATGAAAATTATCCAGGCATGGTGGCACGCGCCTGTAGTCCCAGCTACTTGGGAGGCTGAGGCAGGAGAATCGCTTGAACCTAGGAGGTGGAGGTGAACCAAGATCACGCCACTGCACTCCAGCCTGGGCAACAGAGCGAGACTCTGTCTCAAAAAAAAAAAAACACCAACCAACCAAACAAACAAAAAACAAAAACAAACAAACAAAGAACAAAAACTAGGCTTAACCTGAAAGAGGGCAGTGATTGGTTTGGCAGACTTCTCCATGGAAAATTCCTTAATGAGCAGCAACAGGCTGGATAGGAATTTTTGCTTTGGCCCAGGAGGACTGGTGGGTTGCTTAGTAACAACATGTACCTGGGAGTCCCTCAGACAGCTTCACTGGTCTTCAAATTTAGGCCTCCAAATTTCGGATTCATCCTACCATCTATCTGCCTGCATATTTTCTTCCTTTGGATGAATCCAGGCTCTTCAGATCAGTTTTGTTTATTTTTCCATTACCAGGAGAGTACATTTTATGTTGTAAGTTTCTTATAATGGTAAATGGTAAAAGGTACTGGATTATAATAGGTAATAACGAAAGTGTATTTTTTTTTTTTTTTTTTTTGAGATAGAGTTTTGCTCTTGTCGCCCAGGCTGGAGTACAATGGCATGATCTTGGCTTACTGCAACCTCCACCTCCTGGGTTCAAGCAATTCTCCTACCTCAGCCTCCTGAGTAACTGGGACTATAGGCGTGTGCCACTATGCCTGGCTACGCTTTTTGTTTTTTCAGTAGAGACAGAGTTTTGCCATTTTGGCCAGTCTTGTCTCGAACTCCTGACCTCAGGTGATCCATTCGTCTTGGCCTCCCAAAGTGTTAGGATTACAGGAGTGAGCCACCGTGCCCGACTGAAAGTGTGTTTTATGCCGTAAGTTTCTTAATGGTAAGTGGTAAAAAAAAAAAAAAAAAAAAAAAAAGTACTGGATTATAATGGGTTAAGTGGGATAGAAGTAAGAAAGCATTCCTTTGGGGATCTCTGCCTCCCATCCCTGGTTATACTGGGAAAAGAGAAATGATTCAGCTTCATGAGTTTTGGTGAGCAGTAGTAATACTATTTGTAAAAAGAGCACCTTTTGATTTGCCACATACAATACTAATCAAATAACACATTTTAAGAATTCTTATAGGAAGTGCTAGAAAAGCTGGTGCATTTCACGGGATTTCACTGTATATTTTGAAAATAAGTCAGGGTTCTGAAGGTTGTTCATGCATTTGAATGGGCATTCAGTGGAAAGCAATCAATGCCTGTGGTAGATGAAGTGCCTTATTTTACTTTGTAATGAACATGGCAATGAACTTTGTGGGGAACACTTCACTTTCACTCCCAAGGAAATGCTTCCTTTACAAGTGTGAATGCAGATACCCTCCGGAACAGAAACGGAAAGCAAGAATTGCTTGTGGCTTCTCTTTATTTTGGCGCCAGCCTTTCATCTGAACTCTGAATATACAAATATAACTAACCCTGAGAGCCAGAGTCGCTTCTTTTTTAAGGCCCATGAATTTAGGTCAGGGTTTTAGGAGACAAGGAAAGGTTGAAGTGAAGGAGAGAGGCATGGAGAAAGGAAAGGACGAGAGAGAGCGGGAAGAAACTGCTTAACTACTGTTAAGTTGCCAGTGTTTTCTCAGTGGTGTGTGAGTGGCTGGCAGGGGCTGCTGCTGGGGCCTAGGGTGCGACAGCATGTGGCTGTTTGGTCTCCTAGATAATTGGTTTTGGTTTTAATTTGCAATCTAGAATCCTAGAGCTAGAAGAGCCTTAGGGATCATCCAAATGCATCTTAGGGCATGTGAGGGAGCAGGTATAGGATTTTGATCTAAAAGCCTGGTTTGAGGAGAAAAGCATCTTACATTTTTTCTTCTGTATTTCATTTTGGGATTCTAAGTAAAAATTGAAAAATTGGAGTTTTGATTAGTTTGAAAAAACATGCTTTTTTTTTTTGGAAGATTGGGAGCAGGATAAGCACTGCATGTTTACTTCTTAAACCATGAACATGAGTCTGTGAAATACCTGGTTAAAATTCTGATATCATTACTGGGAGTTAAAATGGACTTTTCTTCCCACACTCACCCCAAATCATTGTTTCTGGTTCTCAGTTCAGTGAGCCCCATAAAATAACTGCCTTCTGTACTTCTTGGATCTAACTTTTCAAAGAAACAAGGAACACAGGTAGATTTTGCCTCTTTCCTGCATTGCCAATAAGATAATTAACATAAGATCAGAGGATTTTTCTTTCATTATTTTTCATCTGTAAAATGGAGTTGAACTAAATGATCTCTGAGAATAATTATCTGCTCCAATATTCTGTGTCTCATTTTCTCCCTCCAGAGGGGTCTGGGCTGGTGGTGGCTCACAGCGGGGGCCATGAACATTAGCAAGACAGGAGGTTACAGGCACAGTGGGACCTGCTTCTGCTCCCAAGCCCCCTCACCTCCTTTACCAAAATCAGTGGTGGTCTGATTCAGATGACAAACAGACTTTTGGAAGGCAGGAGGAATTCAGAGGATCACATGGAATTCAGAAGGGCAGCGAGGCGGTGAAATCAATGGTTTAACTAGAGGACTCCTGTACAGCCTTACTGGGCTGGTAGAAAAGTGGTACAAGAAAATCAGACAAAATGGGCGGGCAGGGACACTGAGAACTTCTTCCCAGAGACAGCCCAGGAAGTGGTTCATTCTCACAGGCTCATGAAGCGAGAGTGAGGCAATATCAGAATGAATGGAACATTGACTAAAATTTAGTAAGCTGAAAACCTTAAATAGGTGAAAGGGATGACCTCTTCCTCCTCCTTCTCCTCTTCCTTCTCCTATTCTTTCTCCTCTTCCTCCTTCTCCTTTTCCTCATCCTCTTTCTTCTCCTTCTCCTCCTCTTCTCCTTCCCCTTCCTTTTTTTCTTTCTCCCCCTTCTCCCTTTCCTTATTACTCCTTTCAATAAAATGTAATTTACAGACATCCACTGTCAAAAAATGTTGCCAAGCAAGTAATTTAGTAAATGTTCAGAAGAGGTTTCAAATAATATAAGGATAAGAATAGCAGCTGCAGTTTCACTTCAAGGATAAGGTAACGTATTATTTCACTTCAGGGCGCACAATGATCATTCATTTAGGACAGGAATAAAATCTCCTCTGGTATCCTACTGTGTTACAGAATTTAAAAGTCTCTGAAGTCAGTTGCCCCTGAAAGGCTCTCATGTTGGAGGGAATTTTGATTAGGTCTCAGGACATTTATGTTTCCTCTGCAGAGTAGGAGTTTTAAGTTGCTCTGGAGTCCTGGGGTATACTTTTAAGAATATGTATATCTTACATATTTTGGAAAATAATTTAAAAAAGGACAACTACCTCAATAGAAAAGTGGTCAAAGAGCATAAGTAGACAATTAGTAAAAGCTGTATAAGTGGCTAATAAAGACAGAAAATAATATTAGCTGTAAGCTGTATTAGTGATAAGAAAAATACAGATTATCTAACAGAGATATTCTAAGTTTCCCTGTCAAAGTGACTAAAATGAACAAAACTGGGTTCAGGTAAAAAATATTTTTGGAGAATTATATATTATCACAAACTTTCTGGAAGGCAGTTTTGCAAAACCAGTTGAAATGGGTCTACCCATTGACAACTAAATTCCAGTTTCAGGAATTTGTCTTAAAGACATAACCAAAGACATAAAGTGCAACATGATTTTTAAAAGCCAAAAAAACCAGAATAACCCTAAAAGCCTGGCTATAAAGAGTTGGTTTAGTAAATGGTTTAGTGAGATGCTGGGACAATATGCAAGCATTATAAATCACATTAATGAAAAAATCCTTAATGATAAGATAAATGTTCATGATCTATTATATCAGAATGTTTATAGGCATAAAAGATGAAGAATAAAGAATTCAGAAAAAACACAAAAGTTAACAGTGGTTTGCTCTCTTAAGGATAAAATAAAGGTACTTTTTTGTCTGTTATTGTTTCTGTGTTTTCATTCTGTGCTGATGTGAGCTTGCACTGCTTTTGAAATTAAGGATAAATTTTATTTATGCATTTATGATGTATTTATTTAAAAAAGTTAAAGGTTATGTATAAAAATAGTTATCAAGTGGAGACACTTAAAAATGATACCCACGTCTCTAAATAAAACGGAAAAGCCTGCTTGCTACTTGCTTGTTGCAGGTAGAATTGACCCGATCCCCTGCAGAAGTCCCTGGCCTCTCCTCTCTGTCCCAGGAATGCCACACTGCCCTTCACGCTGGCATGCTGCCTGTCGGTTCTGCGCTATTCCTCAGTGACCTGTAGATTCCTTATCTGTGTCTCCACAACCTTGTCCTTTTAGATTTGCATACGGGTTTTCAATTATTAAATCCAATTATTTTTCAAAATAGCACAAGTAGGTGTAGGAGTTTCCAACATGTGTATAATTTGAGGCTGAGGAATGACTAAGAATGAAAGAAACTCAGTTTGTTCCACTCAGTGGGCTGCATGTGCCTACGTAGTTTCACTTGAAGCAAACTCTCCCGAGACAAACCTGCCAGCCACATTGCCTCAGACCCCGCCTGAATGTTCATGGGAGAGACTTGGTGTTGGGCCCAGTTTTGAGCTCTTTTGGAGGGACAGGGAGAGCCTGGAATATGACTTCCTTTAAAAACAAAAGGTAATTCTAGGCAAGGTCAAGGGTTTTTTATTTTATTTTATTTTCTAGAATAAACATTTATTTATTTTTTAGAGTATAGACTTGCTTCTCCCTGGAGGGCCACACAGTGACTCATCTGACTGCTTCTGCAAGCTGGTGCATAGATCATGCCAGACCAGCTTGGGTCTGTTAGTTAAACTGCAGGAGATTGCATCATAGGATTTACTGCAGGCGTCTTGAGTGGAAGTGTTGTCGCCAACATGAACTTATTTGCTTATCAACCAATCCAAGAAGCATCCACAGCAGGGAACAAAAAGTACCTGATGGGAACTTGCTGGGGAAACTGGCCTCCCAGAGTCACTGAAGTTGCCAACATTGCATTAGGAAAAAAACAACAACAAAAAAGAGGAGGCTAAAAATACGACAACAAAAAAGGTGGAAATGAACTTTTGTAGAATGTGAGCAAAACCAAAGCGATCTTCGGCTGCAGAATCAATACAGAGGTGGTGAAACAGGAGCTAGTAGGTATACATTTTGGTTGTGTGCTCAAAAGTGAATTTGCAATTGCCCCTCTCTCCCACTCCCAACTGGTCCTACCCTCCCCATCCTTTTCTTCATATTGTATAGAAATTCTTCAAACCTCAAATACTATAATATTTTCAAAAAATCATGATCTTCTTTGGATGTTAAAAGTCTAAATGGGTCGGGTGTGGTGGCTCATGCCTGTAATCCCAGCACTTTGGGAGGCCGAGGCGGGAGGATCACCTGAGGTTGGGAGTTGGAGACCAGCCTGACCAACATGAGAAACCCTGTCTCTATTAAAAATACAAAATTAGCCGGGCGTGGTGGCTCATGCCTGTGATCCAAGCTATTTGGGAGACTGAGTCAGGAGAGTCGTTTGAACCTGGGAGGCCGACATTCAGTGAGCCGAGATCATGCTGCTGCACTCCAGCCTGGGCAACAAGAGTGAAACTGTCTCAAAAAAAAAAAAAAAAAAAAAAAAAAAAAAAAAAAGTCTAAATAAAGGCACCTATCCTTAAGGGGCTTGTGGGAGACTTGAGGGAAGGACTACAATCTCCTTTTATCTTGTGTTTATCTGTAGTTTTAGCAAACATTCTATAAGGTATGTTTTGTATCATATTCAGCCACACAACACAAATTTGCATTTTGATTTTGTTCACAAAATTTGGGACACAAGTCATTTATCACTTTTAGCATCTTGAAGTTGAACTGGGGCAGCAGTAGTCTTGTTATGCTTTTTAGCCTTCCTAATCCTTCCTAAGCAATAAAATACCGATGTGGTCAAATCCCAGGACACATTGAATTACAAGCTCCAAGCTTTTCCACTGCAGCACACCCATGCATGTTTGGAAAGATGAACAAAATTAAACATGCTATTTAGAGCTTTCAGGGCTAACTAGATTTTGCTGTTGTCATTGTAGCAAATATTTTTGATAGAGAGATTTTTATTGTACTGTATATTTAATGAATTATTTCATAAATTGCTGTTGTGAAGCATTTCAGAATGACCTGCCTCCTAGCTTTCAATGCTATTGCCCAGGCTGACTTTTATTGCAACTATTTTATGATACAGTTTTGCATCATATGTGTTTACTTTTTAAAGAAGCATTTCCTGGGACGTTTCTTTTTCTGATTATGAAAATGATATGTGCTCATGATGAACAATTGGAAAATAGAAAAAAGTGTGTAGAAGAAAAGTCACTCATAATTCCAGCACCCTGTTAATACTTTGTCTTTTCTTACAGTTTCTAATATGTGCATGCATAGTATATCAACGTGGTTTTACAAAGAGTGTGCAAATTATGATTCTGTTTTTTACATCATTCATGCCATTCTGCATTTTCCACTTAATACTATACTATTGGTACTTTACCAGTCCCTTAAGTATTCTCCTACATGGCATTTAAAGGTGAACTCTATCATCTTCTATTTTTAATATTTATGTTCAGTATAATAAATCATGTTTATATGTAAAGGTTTTTGTCTCTGGTTATTACTGTAGAATAGACTTCTGGAAGTACAAGAACAAAAGACATAAATATTTTTATGTCATTGATACATAATTTGAAAATGACACCTAGAAAGATTCTAACAATTTGTGTTCTCCCAACAGTGTTTAAGGGTGTCTTTTTCTCATTGTCTCACAAGTAAATGACAATTGTACTTTGTTTATTTGCAAGGCAAAAAAAAAAAAAAAAAAATTGCAATTTGATAGTTAAAGGGATTAAACATTTTCTCAGATTTTTATTTTGTAATTTGTATTTCTTTTTTAGTGAAGCTCTTGCTTTTACCCTGGCTACTACCTATGATTGTGTTATGTTCTGGAGGAGAGGGAACTTGGCTGAGGGGGACTTTGGGGCTGAGATCCAGCTGTGCTTCCCTCTGGTGTCTACCCAAAGTTGTACCTTCCAACATCTGTACAGTTGCACCCTATGGGTTAACAGAGGCCTGTTCTTATTTTTCATTTATTAAAAAATAAATTGAGATACTCATATTTTTATCATTGACTTGTGAGAGCTCTTTTGCACCTAAAACTATTAACCGTCTTGTTAAAATCCTGGCTATCATTTCAACTTGTTAGTTTAATTTCACGTTTAAAAAATGTTCAGAGGTTTAAAATTTTAAATGGCAAATATGTTGGTCTTATGCATGTGTGAGTACTTTTGTTCCTTTCACATATGGAAAGCTTGAGATTAATCTTTATGGATTTTACTCATTAAATTTTTTCTTTCATTTTAGCCTCTTTTAGTGTTATTTAAAAGATTCTATAAGAGGTAGTTAATTTATACTTAAATGTAAAAGTATCAGAAAATAACAATTTTCTACCACTCAGAGATGTTAATACTGTTAACATTTTGAAATCTGTATTTTTGCTCCCTTTTCTGTGCATGTATATACAATTACACTATGTATGAAAAGATAAGACAGTGATTTATGTACTGTTTAGTAACTTATTTTTTAAACTGATACTTATTACAGATAGCTTTCCATGACAATAAATATTTTAATGGCCCAATAGTTTTACATTGGGTAAAATATCCAAATTAATGTAACCATTTCTTCTTTGTTGTATATTTAGATTTTTCCCTGTTTTTTACTACTAAGGTCAATACTTGAATGATTATCCTTTTTTTTTTTTTGAGACAGAGTCTTACTCTGTCAGTCAGGCTGGAGTACAATGGTGCAGTCTCAGCTCACTGCAACCTCTGGCCCCTGGGTTCAAGCAATTTTTGTGCCTTAGTCTCTCGAATAGCTGGGATTACAGATGTGCACCACCATGCCCAGCTAAGTTTTGTATTTTTCAGCAGGAATATTGGGGTTTTGCCATGTTGACCAGGCTGGTCTCAAACTCCTGGTCTCAAGAGATCCCCCTGCCTTGGGCTCCCAAAGTGCTTGGATTACAGGCGGGAGCCACCATGCCCGGTCTTGAATGATTGTCCTTATTGCTAAATTTTGCACACTTCTTAGTTATTTCCTTGAAATACATTCCAATGAATAGAAATTCCTAATCAAAAGGTATGCACTTTTTGAAGACATTTGGTTCATATTTCCAAATTGCCATCCAGATATTTTCTCCTAATTAACGACTCCCACCAATGGTGTATCTGAGATTAGGATTCCACATTCCGTCTCTAACAATACATATTATAATCCTCTCTTTAGTCTTTGCCAATTTGGTAAATTAAAAATGGTAACTTGTTTTGAATTGCGTTTCTTTCCATTTACTCAGGTGGATTTTTTTGATCACAGGAGAGCTTTATCTTTGTTTGCTTTAAATATATAGAGAGTATTTTGAGATTTTGAAAGTGCTTAGGGTTTTGTGCAGAGTTCAGCTGTAGAGCATTTACAGTCAGTAAAAAAGAGTTTGTTAGAAGAGTGTGGAGCCATGATCTCTTCTCTCAGTACGTCACTGGGTCTGAGAACAACCCCTAATTCACAGCCCTCATTCCTTTGCCAATGAAAGCAGTGACTCAGATCAGCATTTAAAGTCCCCTGATCAATGACCACAAATTCAAGGAACCTAGTCAAGGGTGAGCTCAGGATGAATACATCCAAACGACAACAAATGAGTGGCCACCACATAAGCCTATTTGACTATGTGATTTATTGAGTGCCTGTAGCCAGACGCAAAGCTGAGTACCGAGCTAAACGCGGAAACCCCAAAGATGAGACAGACTGTTAGGTCAAGGTTTAAGACTGTAATTAGAAAGAACATAATTTAGGAAAAAAAAGCAATTGCACATTTACCTTCCAGTCTTCAATAATTAAGTTGTGGGAAATGTGGAGGCAGGTCCAGAATGAGGCAAGATAGTGTGAGTCTTCAAGTTTTGTGCTTTATTTCGATTTCAAAGGTCTGCCACTATTTTTCATTTCTCAGGTTTGGTCAGGCTTTCATCCCTTCCCTGTTTTTTTTTTTTTTTCTTTTCTTTTTTTTTTTTTTTTTTTTGGTATGTGTGTGTGTGGGTGTATTTTTTTCTTTTTTCTTTTTTTCCGGCCTATTAGTGCTTAGGAAACACTTTGGTTGTTTATCTAAATAGTAGGGCTATTTAAAATGAAGTCACTTTTCAAAGATAAGGTTCCAGGGCTCTGCAACTAAACTTTATATTAGAAACCTCTCCTAGAGCTGCGGGTTAAAACATCTGTCACGTACATGTTGCTTATAACGTTAAAGGTAACATCTGTGGAAAATGGCAATTTATGGAAGTAATTTGGTACTTTTCTAAACTGAGATACAACATTAAAACATGTAGAGCAATTAAGAATGTGTCTTAAAAGTGTTGATGGCATTAGAGCCAGCTGCATTAATCAGGAACTCATTATCCAGTCTGTGAATTATTGAGGCTATTTTCTTCAATTTTCCTCTTATAGTTAACCTTGT
>NW_016820098.1:1884637-1890110 GCF_001698545.2 Rhinopithecus bieti | reverse complement strand
TAAAATATATATATATATTTTTCCTCTACAAATCTTGCAGAGAGGGCATGAACAGAAAAATTCAGCTTAATTAGTTCGGCTACTGATTAAGGGGAAGAATATACTTAATTCTAGTAGAAGGTTAAACTCATTATTTTAAATACATTCTTAGATTATCTAGGATTTCATGTGATCCAAGCATATTTTCTCCTACTTTTTTTTTTTAAATGTTTGAAGCTGTAAATTTAAGAATTGCTTGATTAGGAAGTCAATCACTTGCAAGCAACAAATAATGGTTCTCCTCCATAAAACCTATAAAGTACTTATGTAAATGAAGGGTAATCTTTAAGTAATTGATTATATTGCGTATATTTATTTATTTATTTTGAGAGAGGGTCTCACTCTGTTGCCTAGAGTGGAGTGCAGTGGTGCGATTTCGGCTCACTGCAGCCTTGGCCTCCCAGGCCCAGATGATCTTCCCACCTCAACCTCCTGAGTAGCTGTAGCTGGAACTACAGGCTCACACCACCATGCCCAGTTGAATTTCGTATTTTTTGTAAAGATGGGGTTTTGCCATGTTGCCCAGGCTGGTCTCGAACTCCTGGGCTCAAGTGTTTGGCCCACCTCTGCTGCCCAAAGTAGTGGGATTACAGGCATGAGCCACTGCATCTAGCCGTATTTTTAACTTTTTGCAAACTAACTCTATAAGTATTTGTCCATGAGTTTTATGACTTTTTCAGTAAATATTTTAATGTCAGCAGAGCATTATATACTGTGGATTTATTATCATTGACTTACATTTAGATTACATGTAGCTTGTTGCTAGAGTTTTCACTATTATAAAGTCATAATTCTATAAAATCCTTAGGCATACAATCTTTCAAGATTTTATATTCCTGAATTAAGGATCAGTGAGCGAAGACAAAAGAGATTTTAGATCATTTGCTAGAATGAATTTCTATAAGTAGAATTTCTTAGCTTAAAATTTACAAATACTAAAAAAAAGTTATTACACAATTAACTATCAATTTAGTGAGAAAAAAGATAAACTTGCCTTTTATACTTCTTTCTTACCACTTTTAATAGAACTTTACAATTTTGTGGATATTCTTCCAGATGTTTTCTAGGCATTGTACCACATATAAATGAACATGCATTTGAGAGTTTTAGAATTTTTCATTTGTCGGCTGGGCTCACGCCTGTAATCCCAGTACTTTGAGAGGCTGAGGCAGGTGGATTACTTGAGGCCAGGAGTTTGAGACCAGCCTGGCCAACGTGGTGAAACCCTGTATCTACTAAAAATACAAAAAATTAGCCAGGCATGGTGGTGTGTGCCTGTAATCCCAGCCACTCAGGAAGCTGAGGTAAGAGAATTGCTTGAACCTGGGAGGTGTAGGTTGCAGTGAGCGGAGTTTGTGCCACTGTACCCCAGCCTGGGTGACGGAGCAAGACTCCGTCTCCAAAAAAAAAAAAATTTTTTTCACTTGTCTTATTATTTACAAAAATGATTTTACACATGTTGTTTTATGATTTTGATAGTTCCATATCAATAATATAGTCACTTCATTTTTTTGGTTGCATGATATTTCATAGAATGAATATGCAAGTGACTGAAGGACAAATTCATAGAAGTGGAACCTTTGGGGCAAAGACTATGCATATTGAAGCCTTTTATAGACTGCTCTCCAGAAATGCTACTTTAATTTAGAATCCAATCAATAATGGTCAAATATGCTTATTGCTGCTTACCGTCCCAGCAGTGCATCTTATCAGTCTTTTTCAACCTCCATCTCCCGGGTTCAAGTGATTCCTCAAGCGATGCCTTAGGCTCCCGAGTAGCTGGGATTACAGGCGTGTGCCACCACACGTGGCTAATTTTTGTATTTTTAATGGAGATGGGGTTTGCCATGTTGGCCAGGCTGGTCTCGAACTCCTTACCTTGGGATCCGCCCACTGTCTTGGGCTTCCAAAGTACTGGGATTACAGGCATGAGGCACCGTGCCCAGCCTCATCTTGTTGTTGTTGTTGTTTTTAATGACTTCTATGTTTTATGCCTTGCTTAGGAAGGCTTTCTCTGCTCTAAAATTAAATACAGACAACGTTTTCCCCCACACAAATGTCTCCTAAATTTTATTCTATCATTCTATTTATTTTATTCTTTTATGGTTTCACATTTTCACTAAAAGCTTTGATCCACCTGGAATTTATTCAATGAAGAAATGAGGTGAGGTTTTACATAATTGTTTTCTAGATGGCCAAACTATTGTACCAATGCCATTTATTAAGCAATACTTAATATTTCCCTCACTGGTCTGAAATCCAGCCTTTATTATAGATTAAATTCCTTTGTGTATTTAGGACTATTTTTTAACTCTTCAGTGTGTTACACTGATCTATTTATGCCTATGAAACAACTATTTATTTAAGTTTATACAATGTTCTAATATCTGGAAATGTTGTGCCATCTAATTAGTCTACTTTAAAAAAAATCTGGCAGGGCGCAGTGGCTCAAGCCTGTAATCCAGCACTTTGGGAGGGCGAGACGGGCGGATCACGAGGTCAGGAGATCGAGACCATCCTGCCTAACATGGTGAAACCCCATCTCTACTAAAAAATACAAAAAACTAGCCGGGCGAGGTGGCGGGCGCCTATAGTCCCAGCTACTCAGGAGACTGAGGCAGGAGAATGGCGTAAACCCGGGAGGCGGAGCTTGCAGTGAGCTGAGATCTGGCCACTGCACTCCAGCCTGGACGACAGAGCGAGACTCCGTCTCCAAAAAAAANTAACTTTAGTATAGAGTTGATATCTTATTAACATCATGCATTCCTATAAAACAAATATGTTTTGCTCTATTTATTTAAATCATCTTTGATGTTCCTCAGTATCATTAAAACATTTTTTCATTAGAACTTGTACTTTTATTATATTTATTTTTAAAAGTTTATCCAAAAGCATATTATCTTTTTGGTACTATTTTAAGAGGTATCTTTGCTTATTAAATATATTTTATTTTATTTTATTTATATTTTGAGACACTGTCTCACTCTGTCGTCCAGGCCGGAGTGCAGTGGCACGATCTCAGCTCACTGCAACCTCCGCCTCCTGGATTCAAGCAATTCCCTGGCCTCAGCCACCTGAGTAGCTGGGATTACAGGTGATGCCTGGGTAATTTTTGTATTTTTAGTAGAGAAGGGGTTTCACCATGTTGGCTAGGCTGTGTTTTGATTTCTTAAATCTTTCTCTTTTATTACACTGGTCGGGATTGGCAGAGGATGCTATCAGTGTTTCACTGTTGAGCATAATGGTGCTGTTGGTTTCTTGGCTGTTGTCTTAGTGTAATCAGACTGCCATAGCAAAGTACTGGGTAGCTTATAAACAATAGAAACTGACGTCTCACCGTTTCATAGGCTAAAGGTCTGAGATCTGGGTGCCAGCATGGAGGGGCTCTGGTTAAGGCCCTCTTCTTAGCTGGCTAGTTTTCTGGCTTCTCCACCTCTAAATACCATCACATTAGGGATAGTGTTTCAACATCAATTTTAGGGGTGTACAAACATTCAGTTTATTGCAGCTGTTAATAATTTTTATATTGGGTTTTTTCCTTTGTTTTCTTAATATAGTGATATCAATCAATAAATTTCCTAATCTTTTTTGAGTGGTTTTGCATTCCTGGGATAAGCTTTACAGGGTCATGTTGTTGTTATAGTAGTTGTTTAAATAATAGATTCAGTTCATCAATATTTTTCTGAGGATTTTATGTCTATATTCATCGCAATCCCACTACTTACTGGGGTTGTGGCCTGGGGTAAATTACTTGATTTCTCTTAGTTTCTCAACTATAAAAAGGGGATAATAGTGAGAGATCTTGCCTCCCAACATTAAGGTGAGGTATATAACCCTTAGAACAGTCTGTGAGACATGGTAAATACTCAGTAAATGTTTGTTCTCATTGTGTTATTGTAACTAACACTGGTCTCCTGTTTCCTGGGTGTGTGTATGTGTCTCTGTGGATGTGGGTGCATGCTATCGTTATGCTTTTTTGTTTGTTTGTTTTTGTTTATTTTTTTTTTTGAGATGGAATTTTGCTCTTGTTGCCTAGGCTGGAATGCATTGGCTCGATCTCAGCTCACTGCAACCTCCGCCTCCTGGGTTCAAATGATTCTCCCATCTCAGCCTCCCTGGTAGCTGGGATTCCAGGCGCCTGCCACCATGCCCGACTAATTTTTGTATTTTTAGTAAAGACAGGGTTTTCATCATATTGGCCAGGCTGGTCTTGAACTCCTGACTTCAGGTGATCTTCCCGCCTTGGCCTCCCAAAGTGCTGGGATTACACACATGAGCCATCGCGCCTCACCGTTGTGCATTTTGATATCTGTGTTATACCAGCTGATTATAATGAGCTGGGAAATGTTCCATGCTTTATTATGTGCTGCAACAATTCAAACAATGTTGGAATTATCTATTCCTTGAAGGTTGCTGGGCCCATGAAAGTCCTTGACCAACCTTTCAATGTCTTCTATGCTCCCTTTGTGTATCTACTGAGGCTTTCACACTAGGGCCAAGTTTCAGCATTTATGTTTTACAGGAAGTCATCAGCTTCAGGTTTCCCTTATCTCACTGGGTCTGTCTTCTCACCCTTTCTTCATCAGATTTTACTTCTCCTGCCATTCTCTTCACCCCAGCCCCACTCTTACACACATACGCATACATTTACACGCTCATACACATATGTGCACACACAGAGGACAGTTCAGTGCCTTTATGAATACTTGGCTAGAAAAACTGGAGCCACAGTACATTAGACTTATACAGTGATTCCTGGGGATAGAACTGGGACCAACAGGTGAAAGCAAAGAGATTTTGTCTCAGTTTAAGTATGTGTCAGTTCAGATGCTCCAAGAAGCAGACACCATGATGAGGTTAAACATAGGAGGATCTTACTAAGGGAATGCACCTGTGACGGAATGGAGTGGGGGAGCTCAGCAAGGCAAGGAGAACCCCCAGACTCTGAGGCAAGCCCAATCCAAGGGCTGGGGAGACCCAGCAGTCTAAGAAAGCTTCCTCAAAGCCTAGGAGTGCTTTATTTTGTGCCATCAGAGGAGTCCTGCATCTGCCATGGAATCCGGGCCAGTACAACCTCCGGCTGGGAGCAGCTTGTGGGAGGCCTGGCGGCAGCCGGGCCCATGGGCAGCTGCTCTCCCTGCAGCGGGAGTGCTGCAAGGTGCCTGCCACAAAGTGAAAGTTTCCTAACAACTGGAGCTTTCTGCCAGTGGAATGAAGAGCTTTTTCAGGTAGTAACTTATTTCTAGAGATGTTTAGGCAGAAGAATGTTAGGATGGGACTGTTTGTGTTTGAGTGAAAAAGTCACGCCGGGCGCGGTGGCTGACGCCTGTAATCCCAGCTCTCAGGGAGGCAGAGGCGGGAGGATAGCTTGAGCCCAGGAGTTCGAGACCTGCCTGGGTAATACAGCGAGACCCCGTTCTCCACAAAAAGGAAA
>NW_016820098.1:1875894-1884328 GCF_001698545.2 Rhinopithecus bieti | reverse complement strand
TCCCTCCCTTCCTTCTTCCCTCCCTCCCTCCCTCTCTCCCTTCCTTTCCTTTCTCCCTCCCTACTTATAGGGACCACTGCAATGAGGTCTTGAAGTAGAAAAGAGAGAATAGACTCAACTCCCTCTCTCTTTCTCCCTTTGTCTCTCTCCACACACGCACGCGCACGCGTGCGTGCACACACACACATATTAATATTATATATGAGGTTGGAGTGTGGTCATCACTTTTCCCACTTCCTCAGCTTCGCTTACAAGTTTAAAAAATGTCTGATGATGTTTACATTCAGCAGTTCAACATCCCCTTCCCCTCTCCCAGCCTGAGAATGTCTTTCTTCCCAGGGTCCTGTCTCATTGTTGACAAGTTCAGGAACTAGAGGTTTACTTAAGTCAGGGTTTCTGTCCTTGTTACAATATAGTGAGGGGAAAAAAAAAAAGTAAAATGGAACCAGGAAGCCTGGGTCTCTCCTGCCATTTCTGCTCTTTCCACCCTTCAGAGTATGTCAAAAACCAAGACGTGTTGCATGCTGGGCACTGCATTTTCATGTTGCAATGAGAGGCAGCTTAAGTGTTTTCACATGGAAGACTTTCTCCCGTGAGGCATACCCACAGTGCAGAGGTTGGATGGGGGGTGATTTCCAGCATCAAGGAGATAGGGTGTCCAGGAAAGCCTGGGGATTGCACCTAAGAGGTCAGCTTGACCTTCCTCTCTCCTTCCTCTCTAGTGAGTTTCCCATTACAAACTCCTCCTGTCTTTTGCCAGCTGACTGGTGTTGGGGCCATTGTAGTCTACCAAAGACGGCTTAAGAATATTGCACTTTACAATAATGTTAATATCAAGCTTTTACATAGTTACCGTACGTAGTGTGTCACAGGCGTCCCTCTAAGCACGGTCCATGAATAACTCAATTCTTGAATCACATCTGTGAGGGTTGATGAGAAAATGGGAGCACAGGTATGCTCAGTAGCTTGTCAGAGGTCACAGGGCTGACAGGCATCAGAGATGGAACTGGAACCCTGTGGTCTGACTCTGTGGTCTGTGAATTTAAACTCACGCTTCACTGACTGTTTCCTGAAAAGGGACCAAATGGGGTTTTGGTCTCCTACTTCTCAGGAGGTCCGGTGCCCATTTGCCTACGGCCTCCCTCCAGAAACCTGGTGGTTTAGTGGTTGACAACTGGCAACTACAGGCTGCCTCTGGGCTGCAGTCATGTTGCAAATGACCCACATAGTATTTTCTTAAAATATAATTTTATCAAAGAAGTGTATTTAGTTTAAAATATCAAATAATACTTAAAGCAATCTGTAAAGAAACAGCAGTTTCCCCCACTCTTCTCTCTGATTATGATTTCCAGCAACTGTACTGGATTTCTTTTTACTTCTTTTCCTTTTCCTTTTTTTTTTTTTCTTTTAGACCGGGTCTCCCTCTGTGGCCCAGGCTGGATGGAGTGCAGTGGTGTGATTATGGCTCACTGCAACCTCGATCTTCCAGACTCAGGGGACACTCCCACCTCAGCTTCCCAAGTAGCTGGAACTACAGGCACACGCCACCATACCCAGCTAATTTGTAAAGACTGAGTCTTACTATGTTGCTCTGGCTGGTCTCAAACTCATGAGCTCAGGTGATCCTCCTCTCTTGGCCTCCCAAAGTGCTGGGATTACAGGCATGAGTCACTGCACCCACACCCTATTCCTTCTTGTTTACCTCTATATGTCTCAGAAATAAATACTGCTATTTCTTGATCTATGATTTTATGTATCGTCTATTCACTTTCAACCATGAAGATAAAGGTTTGGCTCTGCCACAACCTACTTGCATGAATCAATTCTTTCTTCACTTATTGCTACCATCTGAAACCCGCTTTCATGGATTTTTAAGGCCAGTGAAAAGCCTGGGCATTTGAAGGTGTGGCAGGGTGGAAAAGCCCCCATACCTCAGTTAAATGTTCTGGATCAAGTTCACTCCGTATCTGCAGGACAGCATCATCCTCTTCCTGTGGCGGGATGCCTTTGGGTTTTAGGTCAGTCCTCTACTTCATCATGGAGTCCTGGGGCCTCTGCTTCTATTGAGGACCCTCGCTTTGGCTCTTCACATCTACCCTTTCCATTTTCCTATCTCTTAGTTACTAGGGCTAAAAGTAAAGGGAACCTGAGATTTTGGAGCCACGTCAATAAATCACAGTGGAAAACTCTTATGAAACTTCATCTGGGGCTTTCAGCAGTCTTCTCCCTGTCCGCTTCCCAGTTTTCCCTCCTTCAAAGGGTCTTACTGCATTCATCTTCCATTTTGTTTTCAGTTTTGCTAAGTTCCTATTCTCTGCTGGGGATGATTCACGGATGCCTCCTTCCATTCAACCTAACCCCTCTGGATGGACTAGCATCCCCGGGACAACAGAGAGTGCAGGGAAAGTGTCTGGACAGCTGCCACAGTAACACCAAGCAAGCCACTAATGGCCACCAGTGCAAAGGGCTGTGCTCTCAGTCTAGTGGACTCTTTCTGCTAACAAAATCAGGCTGCATTTTGTATTTGATTCAGCTCTGCAGGACACTTTCCTTGGGCAATATTCTAACAGTTGTTGGGGAGTCTGTAGTTAAAAACATTCTCGCTTTCCTCAGAGACAATGCAGACAAGATGAGGCTTTCATAGAGCATCAGACAATATAAAAAGTAGAACACTGACCTTTGTTTTTTTCTTCAGACTTTCATGTCCATTTGCAGTCATTTGATGCAAGCATCACAGACGTTGTAACTAAGCAGCTATAGTTCCTAGAAAGCTTTAAGGCTTTATGCTTCTTGCGGCCCTACCTGACTTTCTAACAGGCTTGCTTGGCTAGCACCTGCTTGATATGAGTGAACCTGAGAGAGAGAACTCCACATTTTCATGCAGCAGTGACACCAGGTAGAAGAGACAGCTCACCAGCACCCTGCTTATTCCCACTACATCACATGGCCAGCAGGAGAGCCCATATAACTGCAGGGTTCTAGAAGTTCGAGAGTTTTCAGGCTCCACACACTCTTCTCTACTGTAACATGGCTCACCCTCCTGATCTGACACTTCATCAACAGTATAGCAGCCTTTTCCTGAACCCTTCTGTGAATCTCCCCCCATGTCACATACTTCCCTGCCTCTAATGATGATATCCTCCACCTCCTTGTGACTTTCCCTATTAGAAAATCATTAATCCAGCCTGGTCAACATGGCGAAACCCCGTTTCTACAAAAATTGAAAAAATTAGCTGGGCGTGGCAGTGCATGCACCTATAATCCCAGCTACTTGGGAGGCTGAGGTAGGAGAATCACTTGGGACCTGGAGATCGAGGCTGCAGTGAGCAGTGATTGTGCCACTGCACTCCGGCCTGGGCAGCAGAGTGAGACTCTGTCTCAAAGAAAGGAAAAAATAAATAAAATCCCTAGTATAGGGAAGGGGAACCATTTCCAGGGTACCAGGAGTGGTACCCATGTAGGATCACCTCCTCACTTGGAGGAACTCCACTTGACTTCTCCTGGTGTGTTTGGTTACAAGAATATAATACAACGATTCTGCAGGTGCCTGGTCTTCAGTTATTTTTACCATTGCCTCTCTGCTCATCACCCATGCCACATGTTTTCTTTCTATGCACTGATCAATGTCCTTTCAACAGAACGATTCACTCCTAGCCAATGAATTAGCTCTGTATGTTTGAGATCGTTCTGTGCTGCTTCTCTTTTCTCCCGTACTAGAAAGACCCCCAAGTTCTTTCCATCTCCGCTAAAGTCTGAAAGTGGAGGTAATGACATCTCAAAGAGTGTTCTAAGGTGTGGTCTACTCCTCTGGGCTTCTGTCCATATTGGGAGGATATTAGCAAGCACTCTAAGTAATTTGTTGATTTAACTTCTGTCTCCGGTGCTGCTGTTTGTGAGGCACATTGGTAAGAAAATCTTCCATTTCCCCCACTGGCCTCATCTGTTGGAATGTATGGTGTGGGGCTGTGCAGTTGGTAAATTTTTGAGATGTCTGCACACACACACACACACACACACACACACACACACACACACAATTTCTGTCCATTTTTATTAGGTTTTATGGGAGAGTGGGTTTATAATGCAGCCTTACTCTGATGCCTTTCACTGGAAATCTCTACTCATTTTTAGGTGTTTCAAGTTTTGTAGTTAAAGTTATCACTTTTTCTTCAATGATTTTTTTTTTATTTAATTTTAAGAGACAGGGTCTTGCTATGTCACCCAGGCTGATCTTGAACTCCTGTCCTCAAGTAATCCTCCCGCCTTGGCTTCCCAAAAGTGCTGGAATTACAGGTGTGAGCCACTGTACTTGGCCCTTCATTGATTCTTCCACTGTTTTTATGTTTACATAACTGTTCCCAAATCCAAGATCAGATTAAATATTCATCACTTATTACTTGATTTCTTTTTTAAAAGGATCTTGCTCTGTTGCCCAGGCTGGAGTCCAGTGGTGTGATCACAGCTCACTGCAGCCTCAGAATCTTGGGTTTAAGCAATCCTCCTGCCTCACTCCAGAGAAGCTGGGGTTACAGGTGTGCCACCATGCTCAGCTTTTTTTTTTTTTTTTTGGTATGATTGCATATGAAACAACAACAAAAAAAATTGTCCAGAATTTATTTAAATCGTCTCAGGTAAAGGTTTAATTTAAATAAGCTAACACACAAATGACCTTCATCCACATAACACACACCCCACCCTAACCCTAAGTGTATTGCAAACACACATATGTATGTATATATGAAGATATATGTATATGTGTATGTATATTCACGTAACATATGCATATACAGATAAAAAGGCTTTTCCCCCCTCTATTCACTGCTAATTATCAATTTAAAAATGAGAATATTTTAAAATCCAAGCACAGATCCAGGACTAGAGGACTTGAGTGCTTCTGATTATTGTCTAACTATTGAAAAACAGATAATTAGTTCTTATTTTCCTAATAGTTCCCTTAGAAGCCCATCTAAATTTTAATCAGGCAAACCAAAGTTTAATTGGCTTTTATTATTTCCAGCATTTTAATTTTAGATCAAACTTTTCAGAAAGCCAATTTATTTGCCCTATCTCCTTTTCTAGAAGGGACATCTTGTGTAAGCAACATATTTTGTATGGATTTTATACAGACTTTCCCATTACTCTCTTGTGGAACGCCTGTAAAGTAAGTTTCTAATCTATTCTCTTAGCTTTAAAGACAGAGGTGGAGGCCAACATTTTTCCCATAGAATATCTCTGTTACACAATTTTGGAGATTATAGACTGATTCACATAGTATATGAGGTTACAAATTGAGTGAGACATAATGCCCACTTGCACAAAGATGTAAAATTTAAGACAGTATCTGAATAAAGAAAATGGCAGGAAATATTGACTGCCTTGAAATAAAGAAAAGAGCTACAGAATCTTAAGGAAGACCTTATAAAGGTGATTTTTCTCATTATGCAGAAAGTAATCCTTAGTTTATCCTTCCTGGGCCATTTCAGTAACTGCCTTGTTGGTCTCCTACAACCTCTTTTCTGTTCAATCCCACACAGCAGACAGGGTGATCTTTTAAAGGTCACAAGGGAACATCTTGTGTTTTCAAAAGATCACCCTGTGTATGGATTGAACAGAAAAGAGTTTGATCAAGATGTTCCCTTCCTAAAGACCTCACATAAGTACCCTGTGCACTTAGCATACAAAATGTAAAATCCTAAAAGTGAATTATAAATCCTGGCATAATCTGGCCTCTGGTTATCTCTTAAGTTTCATCAGACACTGCCCTCTTCCTTCTTGAAACATTATCGTCCAGCTATGCTGCCCTTCATTTAGTTCTTCGACTGGGAGAAGTTCCAACCTGCCTCAGGGACCTTGCACATGCTGTTCCTGTAATGACATTCCTTCCTCTTTTCCTTGAGAAATTCCTCCTCCTTCTGCAAGTCTCAATTTGTGTTTGAATACTTTCACAGTAACCCCATCCTAAGCAGCCCCATCTCAATCTAAATTAGATCCTCCATCAGTCTGAGTTCTTCAAGATGAATAATCTAAGATAGGATTACACATGCAATACTTGTATTAGGGGAACCACCTGCGAGAAAAAAATAAGGAAGGAGCTGTCATAGCGGGGGAACTGTCAGACAACAATGTGAGTCTGACCTGGAGTGAAGGAGAGAGGGAGGGAATGTTGAACAGAAGTTGCCAGGCCTGCTGTGCAGTCTAAAGAAGATGCAGCAAGGCCATGGGGTGAGGCTGAAGGTCTTTGAGTCAGAGCCAGCCATCACAGGAGTCCCTGTTCCCCAAGAATGCTCCTGCTTTGGTAGTCTTACTGCGCATGATCGCTGGCTGGAAGCAGCCCACGGTGAAGTGTGGCCTCCACACAAATGCGATGATAGATTTCAGCAACGGGCAACAGGAGCCTTGGCCCTTGATGCTTTCTGTGGTTAGAGGTGTTGTGAGGTTCTCCTGGCTACCACATGGTCCCCATGACATTTTCTCTTGCAGCACCCTGTACTTTTCTTCATTAACACTTGTCACATCTGCAATTCTATAGTCTTCTGTCAGAGCTTCACCCGGGCAGAGACTGGGTTCGTCTTTTTCATTGCTATATCCCAGTACTCAAAGCAGTACCAGCTCACAGTAGGTGCTCAGTTAAGACCTGTCGAATGGATGTGGTCTTAACTTTCATTGTTTTTAAGTAGCAGTGCTTCCATTATTTAACAAGACATACCTTCCATGATATGATTTTTTAATTACATCTTTATACTTGGACTTATATACCTAGGGATTAGGGCCGATTATTAAAAAAAGTTCTCAAAATGTAATTTTTTGTTAGCTTTTAGAGAAAGCTGGTAGTAAGCTTACATGAACTAATTAATTCATAGATGAAATGCTCCTTAATAGGAGAGACTGTGTCTGGCTTGGTCAACACTGCCTCCTGCACCTAGCTCAGAGCCTGTATACAGCAGGAACTCAATAAAGGTTTGTTCAATGAACTGAGTGGGAAATTTAGGGCAGGGGGTGTGAATGGAGGAAGAAAACTTTGGCAGGAAGCTGTTTATAATTTTAGCTTTGTTCTCATGGAAGAGTGCTTATGTGTTTGCAAAGCACGAATGATTAGCCAACAGTATGCAGTTGGTTCTTCATATCCAAGGTTCCAAAACTGTGGGTCTAACTAACTGTATTTCAAAGATGGAAAAAAAAATAAAAATAATAACAATAAAAAACAATACAAATGAAAATAGAATAATATAACAACTATTTTCCTAGCATTTACATAGTATTAGGTATTATAAATAATCTAGAGGTGATCTAAAGTATATAGTAGGATGTGCATGGGTTATATACCTAAAATACCAGGCCGTTTTATACAAGACACTTGAGCATCTGTGGGCCTGGAACCAATCCCCTGTGGATTTGTGTCCTCCAGCAATTTGTCCTTGAATTATTTCAATGTTAACATAAATAACTGCGTAATCCCAGGGAAATGGTATAATCTCTCTGGACCTCAGTTTTCCTATTTGTAAAATGAGAAGTTTGGAGTGGATGATCATGAAGATTTCTTTTCAGCACTTGTGTGTTACAGGTCCATTTATAAACACAAAAACGAGTACCTCAGGTCATTGCCAAGCCTTACAAATATAAGTATGTTTATATATAGAGAGAGATATATAATAAATATATATAACATCTATATCTAAGTATATATATATAAAAAAAATCTATATCTGAGTTGTTTTGGAATTGAAGTTGCATGAAATATAACTTGCTGTTTTTTTACTTTAATTTCTCTTTTAAATAGTCCTTCTGGTCACAGACTGACTGGGACCACAAAGTAGAAATTTATTATTCTTTGTTTCTATTTTTTCTTTTTTTTTAAGATGGAATCTTGCTCTGTCACCCAGGCTGGAGTGCAGTGGCGCCATCTCTGCTCACTGCAATCTCCGCCTCCCCAGTTCAAGTGATTCTCATATCTCAGCCTCCTGAGTAGCTGGGATTACAGGCACCTGCCACCACGCCCCGCTAATCTTTTTATTTTTTTATTTTTAGTAGAGATGGGTTTCACCACATTGCCAGGCTGGTCTCAAACTCCTGGCCTCAAGTGATCTACCCACCTCGACCCCCCAAATTGCTGGGATTAGAGACTTAAGCCACCGCTCCCAGCCAAAATCTATTATTCTTACAAGGAATGAAAGGGGATTTTTTTTTTCCCCATACAGGTGAAGAGAGAAAGGTACACAATAGTAACCTCATGACTTAGAGAAAGGAACTGCATAAAGATGACTGTGACTATGCTTTTATGTATGAAGCAGAGGAGAGGAAATCAAGAATGCTGGATGCTATGGAGAGGAAACACCCAAACTTATTAGTTCCCCCCCCCCCCACCCATCCCAGCTTGTTTCTTCAGTCCAATATTTCTATATCCCCTGAAAAGGTTTTTTTTTTTTTTTTTTTTTTT
>NW_016820098.1:1845308-1875485 GCF_001698545.2 Rhinopithecus bieti | reverse complement strand
TTTTTAAACGGGGTTGGGGTTTCACTCTTTCACCCAGGCTGGAGTGTGGTGGGACAATCACAGCTCACTGCAGCCTCAATTTCCAGGCCTCAAGTGATCCTCCCACCTCAGCCTCCCAAGTAGCTGGGACTACAAGCATGCACCACCATGTCTGGCTAATTTTTTAAATTATTATTTGTAAAGATGGGTTTTTGCCATGTTGTCTGGTTAGTCTTGAATTCCTGGGCTCAAACGTTCCTCCCACCTCGGCCTCTCAAAGTGTTAGAATTACAGGTGTGAGCCACTGGCCCAGCCTTCTCTTCCATTTATATTCAGTTGCATAAGCTCTATCTATCTATCTATCTATCTATCTATCTATCTATCTATCTATCTTTAAAACTACTAAATAAAGACAAGTCACTCACAGTCCCACCTCCAAAAGTTACTTGTTTTTGTTTTCTTCTGGTTCATAACCTTATTTGTTTTGACTCATATACTTACTGGTTTGTTTTAATGCAGTTGCTACCACAGTCATCAGTCACCAGGTGCTTAATAGAATGCCCCACCATTTGGGTTTGTCTGATGTTTTCTCTTCAAGATGTGCCCCTCTCAGGGTGTACCTTCATCACTTGGTTAAGGTAGTAGCTGCCAGGTTTCTGCACTGAAAAATACTGTTTTTCTCTTTCCAAATAATTGAATCACTTTCGATTGTTTATATTTTTCTAGAAATGTTCCCATTTTGTCTGTTTTCAAGTTTATTAACATACAGGGATTCACAAAATTCTCTTTTTTCGAAAGAGAATTGTTGCATCTAAAATTGTCTTCCTTTTCTTTTCTAATATTTGATTATCTTTGCCAGTTTATTAGTTTTCTTTGCCATTTCAAAGAACCAACTTTCATCTTAAATTGTCCTTTCTGTCAAGTCTTTACTTCGTTAATTTGTTTTATCTTTATTACATCCATCTTTCTAAGTTCTTAAGTTAATTCTTTTATTTTTTTCTAACATGTTGTATGCTTAGCTCTTTAACTTTTTAGCCTTATTCCCATCTAACATAAGCAGTTAAAGTATGAAATTTGCCTCTAAGTGCTGATTTATCTATATTCCACAACATACAGTATTTTATCATGGAGTTCTACTTTTAAAAACTTCCTTTAAGGGCTGTTCTTTGACTTGTGAATATTTAGAAAACTATATTATAATTTCAAAACATATAGTCTTTAAATTTCATCTTCTTTGCTGTTTAAAATTTCACTATGTTGTGGTCAGAGAATTTGGTTTGTATGATAAGAGTTCTTTGAAATGGGAAGAGTCTTGCTTGGTGGCCTGATATTAGGTCAGTTTTCTTATGTCTCATGGGTACTTAAAAGATAATACTGGCTTTAAAAAAAAATCCAGTTTGAAAGTATTTATCTTTTAAAGGTAGGGTTAACCCATTTTCACATGTTACAATTACTGATATATAGTGTCTTATTTTTTCTATGCCATATCATTATTTTATTTTGTTTATTTTGTTGCATTGGTCAATAATTCTTTTTTTTTTTGAGATGGAGTTTTGCTCTTGTTGCCCAGGCTGGAGCACACTAGTGTGATCTCGGCTCACCGCAACCTCTGCCTCCCAGGTTCAAGGGATTCTCCTGCCTCAGCCTCCTGAGTAGCTGGGATTACAGGCATGCATCACCATGCCTGGCAAATTTTGTATTTTTAGCAGAGACGGGGTTTCACCATGTTGGTCAGGCTGGTCTCGAACTCCTGACCTCAGGTGATCTGCCCACCTCGGCCTCCCAAAGTGCTGGAATTACAGGCGTGAGCCACCGTGCCGGCTATCTTTTTTCATTATTTTTCTCTGGTTATTTTCTAGAGCAGTGCTTCTCAAATTTTTGTTCTCAGAATCCCTTTAATACTCTTAAATTATTGAAGTCCCAGAAGAGCTTGTATTTGTGTGGGTTATATCTACTGATGTATATCATATGAAAAATTAAAGATAGTAAATTTTAAAAAATACTTATGCCTCAATTAAAATAATTGTAAACCATATGATAGTTATAAAGCATATTAACATAATGTTTTATTTTATTATTATGCTTTTTAATCTTTTTTTTCTTTTTTTTTTTGTTGAGACGGAGTCTCGCTCTGTCGCCCAGGCTGGAGTGCAGTGGCTGCATCTCAGCTCACTGCAAGCTCCGCCTCCCAGGTTTACGCCATTCTCCTGCCTCAGCCTCCCAAGTAGCTGGAACTACAGGCGCCCGCCACCTCGCTCAGCTAGTTTTTTGTATTTTTTTAGTAGAGACGGGGTTTCACTGTGTTAGCCAGGATGGTCTCGATCTCCTGACCTCGTGATCCGCCCGTCTTGGCCTCCCAAAGTGCTGGGATTACAGGCTTGAGCCACTGCGCCCGGCTTTTTTTCTTTTTGAGATGAGATCTTGATATATTGCCCAGGCTGATCTTGAATTCCTGGACTCGAGCCATCTTCATGCCTCAGCCTCCCAAGTAGCTGGGATTCCAGGTGTGTACCACCACACCCAGCTTGAAATAACATTTTTGAAATGAAACATAACTGGTCAGTTGTGGTGGCTCATGCCTGTAATCCCAGCACCTTGGGAGGCCAAGGTGGGTGGATCACTTGAGGTCAGGAGTTTGAGATCAGCTTGGCCAACATGGTAAAATCCCATCTCTACAAAAATTACCAAAAATTAGCTGGGGGTGGTGGCACATGTCTGTAGTCCCAGCTACCTGGGAGGCTGAGGCAGAATGGGTTGAACCCAGGAGGTGGAGCTTACAGTGAGCTGAGATCATGCCACTGCACTGCAGCTGGGCAAGAGAGCAAGACTCTATTTCAAAAAAATAAAACCTAAACTAAAATTTTCTTTTTTCTTTTTTTTTTCTTTTTGAGGTGAAATTTCACTCTTGTTGCCCAGGTTGGAGTGCAATGGTATGATCTTGGCTCACCGCAACCTCCGCCTCCCAGGTTCAAGCAATTCTTCTGCCTCAGCCTCCCAAATAGCTGGGATTGCAGGCATGCACCACCACGCCTGGCTAATTTTGTATTTTTAGTAGAGATGGGGTTTCTCCATGTTGAGGCTGGTCTCCAACTCCTAACCTCAGGTGATCCGCCTGCCTCGGCCTCCCAAAGTGCTGGGATTATAGGTGTGAGCCACCGCGCCTGGGCTAAAATTTGCAAAACATATGAATTTAATGAGAAAGAGTAGTGTTATTTTACATTTTTGCCACTTTCTTTAATGCCTGGCTTAGCAGATGACTGCTGGATTCTCACATCTGCCTCTTCATTCAATCTATTACAAAATGTTATTTTGGTTAGAGAATCCTGCTTCACACTGATAGTTGGAAAAGGAAAATATATTTTCATATAACTAGATATTCTTTGATACTTCACCAAAATTCAAAAGTGGTAGTTTTTAAAGGTTAATTGCAATGTGGAAACTGAAATTATACACTGAACTTTCTCTGTTACATTAAAATCTGTAGGCCTGTCTTGCACTTTGAATAGACCTTATACTTGTGTGTGATTCTATAACATCACGCATTGCCATTTGGAAATATTGATTGACTGAGTTATTCAGATTTTTCCAAACGTTAATGTGCTTCATGATGCATTAGCAAAAAATTATATCCATTAACCTCATCAGAAAATAAAGTACTAGAAAGTTATCAGTAGTGGCGAATGCAAGTTTCCAAAAATTTTCTTCTTTCTCTCTCTTTTTTTTTTTGCTTGAAAGCTCAAATTTTACCACTGGCAACAAATACTCTCAGTTGTTTTCTGTGAAGTGATAGACTCTCACTTGGTTTTTGAGAAGACATCAGTCAAACACTCAAGTCTGAACACGTAGTTTGTCAATATGTCATTCTTTCAGGTAAAAATGGAATCCCTTGAAAAAAGCAGCTAGTTTCAACTCCTATTCAAAGCATTGCACGAGTGCTTTTCCTTGAGGCAATCACTGTATTTCAGTATGCAGTCAAAGTGCTTTACATGTACTTCCTGCTTTGTCACAAAGAATATTAAAAAGGTTGGTATCCAAAGTTTGAGATTAATACAATTAATATTCTACACTGCTTCATGAAGGACATTCTCAAGTGAAACTGCATGTATTTGCTTGTTTGTTTGCTTGTTTTGTTTTTGTTTTGAGTATGTGACGATAAAAATATAACACCTCAAGTATAGTGTAATGCTACTGTCTTTATTCATATAAGAAGCTTGAACTTTTCCCAGTGTTAGTTTTGTACCATTACTACAAATGTCAACAGAGGGAATAAGGCACATATATCTCAGTATTATTAGGGAAATAATTTTAAACTCATAGACCCTTGAAAGTATCTAAGGGATTTCTCTAGGTGTCTGCACACCATACTATGGAAATTGTTGCTCTTTAATTTCTATATCCTATCTTTATCCTAGTAATTGTTACCCTTGAACTTTTAATAAGCATAGACTTATCTTTTCTATCAATATCAGGAATTAAGCATTATCGATTACTCTTCTTACGTACAAAGCAAAATCAACATACTTTTTATTTTATCTCATTATTACATTAAAAAATTTCTTTTGTAGAGACACAGTCTTGCTATGTTGCCCAGGCTGGTCTCAAACTCCTGGCCTCAAGCAATCCTCTCACCTTGGCCTCCCAAAGCACTGGAATTATAGCTATGAGCCACTGTGCTGGGCCCAATACACCTTTTAAACAACTCTTCTCCTATCACCTCTCAGGTGTTTCATTTTAGGTTCATATTATCTTTAAGAATTCTTTCTTAGTGGCATACATTTCATTTCCGTGATCAGAAATCAGTTACAATTAATATTTTACTGACTTATTTGATATTCTCTGATGGCTGTATCAATTTTCTTCCTTATCCATGCATATCTTTCTTTATTTTGGCTCAAGGGATAAATTTTTCAAAAGGGACACATACACGAGTGGAATCGTTTTTTAATCCTTTCACGACTAGACAGGTATTTTACTTTGCCATCACACTTAATTGATCTTTTGCTGTGTTTAGACTTTCATGTTCAAATCCCTTTTCTCTTGTCCAGCAGCACTTAGTGATGTGGATGAGAAGTTTATTGGCTGGCAGTTTCTTGTTCTGTTCTGCTGAATGTTACTTAAGTTTTTTCCCAGTATTTGTAGCATTTTAAAATTTAATCTTCAACCCAAAAATTTCACCAAGATGTGAACAGAAGTGCCACTTTTTCATTATTCTTTCCAACACTTTGGTGCCTTTCCAATACTCAAGTTTTTTTTTCAGCTGTAAGACATTATTCTAGTCTAGTCTAGTCTTCTTTTTTTTTTTTTTTTTTTTTTTTTTTTTTTTTTGAGACGGAGTCTTGCTCTGTCGCCCGGGCTGGAGTGCAGTGGCCGGATCTCAGCTCACTGCAAGCTCCGCCTCCCGGGTTTATGCCATTCTCCTGCCTCAGCCTCCGGAGTAGCTGGGACTACAGGCACCCGCCACCTCACCTGGCTAGGTTTTGTATTTTGGTAGAGACGAGGTTTCACCGTGTTAGCCAGGATGGTCTCGATCTCCTGACCTCGTGATCCGCCCATCTCGGCCTCCCAAAGTGCTGGGATTATAGGCTTGAGCCACCGCGCCCGGCCTAGTCTAGTCTTCTTTTGTGTATTTGTGTCTTCCCTTTCATCCTCTTCATTGCTTTCTTCTGTAACTCTTGTTAATTGAACTTTATACCTGTAATCATCCGGCATACCTTTTAACTTTGTCTTATGATTTTTTTGTTTGTTTAAAAACTGGGCAATGCTTTGATTGCTCAGTTTATTAATTCATTTTGTGCTGTCTTTCCTATTCAGTCCTCATACAAACTTTTATTTTATTTTAAAATCATGTAACTTGTTTTGTGGTTTTTGTTTTCTAGTAGCCTCTGCTTCTGTTGTAGGTTCAGTAGCTTCTTCTTACCCCCGTCTCTTTTCAGATTTTTTTTTTGTTTTTTTTAACTAACAAGCAAAAAATCAAAAACAAAAACACGACAGCCTTAAAGTTGGAACAGCAATAAGTCAAATTGCTGCTAGAGTTCCCAGATGTACCTGGGGTACATGTGCCCTCATTGCAAGGCAGGAGGTAGGTACGTGACTGTGCATTTAGGTATATTTGTGACCGAGAAGAATCAGAGAAATGGAAACCACTGGAGAGCAGAAAGCAGCAGGAACTTTTCAGCAGGCAATCTCACAGCGCGGCTCTGTTCCTGTTCTTTGCCTCTGTATCATCTGTGGTTCCTTCTGGTTCCAGCTGAACCGGTGATAATCCCAAATCGCTCCTTCCTCCTTTTCAGTTTCTCATCATCTTCAGACTTTCTGGAGATTGAAGAGCCATTCAAACCAAATCTTTGAGCTCTTTCCTTTAGCTTATCCAGGTTCATTATAGGTTTGTTGTCAGATGACAGACCTTTTGTTGGAACTGGAGAAGTCCCAAACCCAGCTGCCCGGGCAGTTTTCTTACTTTACAAGCTCCCAGGTACATGCACTCATTCAGCCCTCTTCTGCATTCTCTCTGCCTGTGGTATTTCAGATGTAATTTTTACCACTTTCTTTTCTGCTTCCACATCAACAGTTTTTTCAGGGAGTTCTTCCTCTTTGACAGGGATTTCTATGGGGCTTTGTTTTTCTTCCTCTGTTTCATCTCCCAGTACATCCTCATTTGCTTCTTCTTCAGCATGACCTAAAAGATATGCCTGGAGCCAGCACTTTGGGAGGCCAAGGCGGGCGGATCATGAGGTCAGGAGTTTGAGACGAGCCTGGCCAACATAGTGAAGCCCCATCTCTACTAAAAATGCAAAAATTAGGCGGGCATGGTGGCATGTGCTTGTAGTCCCAGCTACTCGGGAGGCTGAGGCAGGAGAAGTGTTTGAACCCAGGAGGTGGAGGTTGTGGTGAGCCAAAATTGAACCACTGCACTCCAGCCTGGGCAACAGAGTGAGACTCCCTCTATAAATAAATAAATAAATAAATAAATAAATAAAGGCCTGGAGCCTTTTGATGGCATCTTGTTTCATTTCCGTGGTTTGCAAACCACGAGCAAGATATTCGTGCTTTAGTTCAGCAATCTTTCGCTTACGGTGCGCCATCGTCTTGGTCGCCATCTTGTTACCCCTCACTCTAGTAGGCCCCTACCCATTACCTCTCAAGTATCTTCCTTTTAACTTTATTTTCTGTATCCAACATTAATTATTTTCCTCATAAATAACCTTTTTTGCTCATCTTGGGGCTTCTCTTTTACTCATGTAAGGTTTCCTTAAATGTATGGTTATTCTTAGTTCTCATATTAAAAATGAAGAGTTAGACTGAAGACTTTTTAGCCTGGGCAGGAGGCTGTTAGCAGAGTGGAGCTCACTCTTCCTGAGGTGGGCTGTTCTCTTGATGGAAGGTCTGGTCACAGGCTCTGAGGATGCCGGGGGGTCCTTTGTATGTATACAAGTGAAGCTCAGCAGGGCAAGCTGGGGGTTAGACACATGAGATAACTTTTCTGTTGCGTTAAGCTCATATTTTTTGTCTGTTTCCATTTGTGGCAGTTTGAAGTTGCTCTAGGTGTTTTACCATGTTATTTCTCTCTCTGGCATTAGGAACCCCAAAGGCGGACTCCTCTGTATTTAAGAAGCCAATTAATGTTGTAGTTAGTTCCACTGGGCACACTGTACAGGAACTGGCTTGGCCATCGGCACTGAAGACTTGAGTTTTCCAAGCTTAGAGAGAAAAACAGTCCTCAAGCACACATTAACCCTTCTTGCACCAAAGGTGGGGTGCAGCCTTCTCAACTCTGGCTTCTCCTTTATTCCAATCTCTTCTGCTTTCTATCTCCTAGAATTGCATTAAAATTTCTTTTCCATATTGTCTGTAAACATTAGAGGTAAACCCATGAAATAGTGTTTAAATGGAAATTGGTTCTGCAGGCTTGTAAAGTGCTTTTGTGCTTTCTCTCTTACTGCTAGAGATTCAATTGCTGTAATATCCTCAGAAAACTGACTTTAATTTTCAAAGCTAATTTGGTTATAAGTCTTTCCTTTAAAATCATATTTTCATTTGCTCTTAAATGTAGTATTTCCCTTATTTCACAGTTCTTTAATCTATATTTCTGTTACATGAATCACTTGCTATCATTTTTCTGCAGGACATTTAAAAATAGATGACCTCTAGTTATATTATACTAAAGATAAATTAGGACTTGCTACCCATCACCCGTTTCAATTCATTCAATAAATATGTGTTGCCTGCCTGCCTGATATGTACTTTCTAGAATGTTCCAGGACCTTGGAATTCTACAAATAATGTAAAAATGTTGTCTTTCTTCAGAGAGCTTACAAACTCCCCTTTTGCATAATTTCTCTATTACTCTGAATTTGGACATATCCCCTGTTATATTGGTCTTTTGTATCCTGTTTGTTTATGAGTTTTCCCTTTTCAGCTAACTTTTTTTCTAATTGTGAAAATAGAGCATGGTCAAGAGTAGGAAATAGAGAAGGATGCATAAGAACTCAGGCTCTGAGGTTGTGCGTGGTGGCTCACACCTGTAATCCCAGCACTTTGGAATGCTGAAGCAGGTGGATCACTTGAGCTCAGAAGTCCAAGACCAGCCTGGGCAATGTAGGGAGACCTTGTCTCTACAAAAATAAAAAAATTAGTCAGGCATGATGGACCACTCTGGAGGCTGAGGTGGAAGGATCACTTGAGCCTGGGAGGTTCAGGCTCCAGTGAGCCATGATCGTACTACTGCGCTCCTTTAGCCTTCTAGCCTGGAGGACAGAGCAAGACCCCCTATCTCAAAAAAAAAAAAAAAAAAAAAAAAAAAAAAAAAAAAAAAGAAAAAGAAAAAGAACTCAGGCACTTGGAGGCAATGCTGATCTAATGCTGACTGCTACCTGAACCTGGGCAAGTTACTTAACACTGTATTCTCAATTTACTCATCTGTATGAAGGGCATGATGTCCATATCTGACTCTAAGGTTATTATTAATATAAGGAATACATGAGTTAACCCATGTAAGGGTCTTAGAACATTAGCTGGCATATAGTAGATGCTCAATAAGTAGTATGACGTTATTATTGAAGATTACTTGAAAAGTCAAAAAGTAGAAAGGAGCAAATAAAAATTCACCTATAATCATTGCTAAAGTTTTAGATTTTGATTTACTCTCTCTCACACACACACACCACACACTAACCAATTTTAGTCATTTCATAAGTTGCTGTCTCTACAAATTCTCTCCATTTTTAAAATTCTTTCTTGTGCTCTTCCTTTCACTTTCTATGGTGATATCCTTCTCATTGTTTCTAGAACTCAGTGGGTTACCTTTCCTGTAGCTCTTTGGTTTTATTTCTAATCCTTTTACTTCATAGGTGAACTAATAGCATGCTTAGGGCACTACAAAGCTGGGGCTTCTGAGAGGGGGCAGGAGAGAGAGAGAGAGAGAGAAAGAGAGAGAGAGAGACCATGCTTCAAGCAGTAGATCAGTATATTTTGCAATCAGTATCTAAAACGAAACCATCTTAATTTCAATGGACATCAATTTTGTTTTACAGTTTACTGTTTTTAAAAACTATGCACTTTATGTGGTGGAGGGCATTATAATAATATTTTCACTGAATTAATCGAATCTTCTCTTTCCCTAGCATAGCCATCTTTAACGTGAAGCTTATCAATATTGTCCTGGGCTTATGGATTCATTTCATTTCCCAGGAATCTTAGACAGGTTACGTCAAGGGCAAAAAGTTAGAGTCATCAAGGACAAGCTCTGAGCATAGAGTCTTCCAAATAAATTTTAACTCTTTTTCAAAATGGAAAGTATCTGTTCTCTCTTATGATTTGCCTCTAGCAAGCACTAAAAGGAGCATGAAAGCAACTAGTAGTCAAACAATCATTTTTGGCATTTAAATTGTGACATTAATCCTGGGTAGGAAAATTGGTTCATTAATTTCCATTTGAAAGTCTTATTCTGTTAATGGGAAAAAGACCAATATTCCAAAAGAAAAAAGTAAGTATCAGATTTTGAAGCTTTGCTCTTTCATTTTTGGTCTGAATATGGTCATTTTTTTGCTGGGAAGCTGAAGTGATTACATAAGTCGGTAATCAGCCGTAGTGAATCAGCTACAAGAAAATGAGACCAATCTCAAGTGCTCAAGACTCAGAATATTAACTATTTAGAGAGTAGAATTCGGCCGGGCGCAGTGGCTCATGCCTGTAATCCCAGCACTTTGGGAGGCCGAGGCGGGCGGATCACGAGGTCAGGAGTTTGAGACCAGCCTGACCAACGTGATGAAACCCTGTCCCTACTAAAAATACAAAAATTTGCTGGGCGTAGTGGCTCATGCCTGCAATCCCAGCTACTTGGGGGCTGAGGCAGGAGAATTGCTTGAATCTGGGAGATGGAGGTTGTAGTGAGCCGAAATGGCGCCACTGCACTCCAGCCTGGGGGAGAGAGCGAGACTCTGACTCAAAAAAAAAAAAAAAAAAAAGAGAGAGAGTAGAATTCATGTGCTCTCAAGATAAAGGCTATGCTTTTGTGTGTGTGTATGTGTGCGTGTGTGTGTGTGTGTGTGTGTGTGACAGAGAGAGAGATAAAGAGAAAGAGGTGGGGGAGAGGACAGTTGAGACAGAGTACATAGCATGAAATCCTAGAAATTATATAAATGTTTCACTACTTCTAAGGAAGGGGTAGTGGATAGAAATTTTTTTTGCCCCTAAGTCAAGTCAGTGTTGGGAATGATGGACAACAGGTAGAAGAAAGGAATTCTTAATATCATGCTTTTGCTGATTGAAGTTTAGCTTTCCCCTCCAGTTGCCTCAGGTCTGAATATAAATATCCTTGGTTTCCTAGCTCGCATTTAAGGAGAATAGAAGAATGAATCCCCACATTTTTTTTTTTTTAATTTGAAGGGGAGAATTAAGAGGGAGGAGAAAGTTCAAACTGGATCGATGCTTATTAAATTACATTTATAATTATGCTTCCTAAAATCAAAAGCATAGCACTTTATATCTCACAACCAACTTTACAAATATGCTGTGAATTGATTTTATGAAAACATGAAGAATGCAGCTCCTCCCATTCTCTCATTAATATTTTAACGCACAACTTTTACTTCAGTTCCTCAATGGCAATGGAGCTTTTATTCATTCATTCAACAGATGTTAATTGACTACCAAGTATGTGGCAGACGCTGTTCAAGGTGCTTGTGATATATTTATGAACAAAACAACCCTAGCCCCTTGGAGCTTAGGTTCTAGCAGAGGTAGACAGACAAGGAACATTGACCATAATAAAAAACTAAGTTACGTTGCGTTTAAGGAGGTGATGGCTGTTATGGAAAAAAGAAAGAGTAGAGAGCTGGGTAAAGGAGATAGAAAGTTTTAAAGGAATTGGAAATTCCAACATGGATGGAGGCAGATTGCTGCATTAAGTAGGGTAGTCAGGTTAAGTCTCATTAAGGTGAGATTTGGACAAAAGCTTAAAGGAGATGAGAGAGCTAGCCTTAGGTATTTGGGGGAAGAATGTTCTGGGAAGATGAAACAGCTGAAGTCAAGACTTTAAGGTGGGACCAGTGCAGCAAGATGAGAATGAGTGAGAAGAAGAGTATCAGGAGAATAGACTGTAGAAGTAAGGGACCCATGATCCTGGGGGACCCGGTAGGTCATTGTAACAACCATCACTTCTATTCTAAAGGAAATGGGGAGTCATTACAGAATTGAGCATGAGAGGGCATGATGTGATTTCTGTTTCAGTGGGATTTCTCTAGATGCTGTTTAGTTGAGAATAGACTGGAAAGGAGGCAGGGGGTAATCATAAAAGCAGGGAAACCTATTAGGAAACTGTATTCATTTTCTATTCCTGTGTAACATACTATCTCAAAATTTAGCAGCTAAACTAGCATACATTCATGATCTCATGTACTTTCTGAGGAATCTGGGACCAGCTTAGCTGTGAGGTTCTGGCTCAGGGTCTCAAAAGGTGGCAGTCAAGTTGTCATTTGGATTCATAATTGATTCAAAACTTGACTCAGACTGGAGAGTCTACTAGGCTCACTCATCTGGTTGTGGGCAGCCCTTAGTTCCTCACCAGCTGTCAAGGCTTCAGTTCCTTGCCAAAATATGACACAATATGGTAGTATGCTAGCACAAGGGGATGGGGTGGGAGTGGGGGAGAGACTTACAAAGATGGAAGCTGCAGAGTTTTATTGTCTAGCTCTGTAGTGATATACTATCACTTCTGTTATGTGCTATTGGTCATACAGACCAACCTTGGTCCAATGTAGGAGAAGACTTGCAAGTGTGTGAATTCTAGAAGCCAAGGATCAATAAGGGCCATATGGGAGGCTGGCTACCACAGAGACAATGCAATAATCCAAGTGCAAGATGATGGTGGTTTGGACCGGGGTGCTAGCAGTGGAGGTAGTGAGAAGTGGTCAGATTCTGGATATGTTTTGAAAGCAGACCCACTGGGATTTTCTAATGAAGTGGATGTAAGAAAATGAGGAATCAAGTATGACTCCAAGTATTGCAACTAGAAGGGTAGAGTTTTCACCAACAGAGACAGGAAAGGCTGAGGGCAGACAAGGATTTAAAGTGTCTTGTGGTGGTGATTTAAGAGCAAATGTTTGGCTTTCCTACATTATTTATCTTGCTCTTCTCTAATCCTCATCATGGCCCAATTAGAGGCCACTACTCTGTGTCTAGTGCTCTGCTAGGTGCATTACATGCATTTCTCTAATTTAATTTATCAGCTTTTTCACAAATGAGAAAGCTGAGATCCAGACGGGTTGAATCACTTGTTCTATGTGATAAGGCTAGTTAAGTTCTGTGTGACAGGGATTTGACTCTACGACCATCTCCTGTGGTCAGATTCTGGATGTATTTTGTAGCTATGTTACCCTGGACAACTTAGTTAACCTTTGTGTGTGTTAACACTTTCTACAAACAATCTGACACACTTTAGACGTAAGTGCCTAGAGCCAGTCTGGGTGTGTATGTGTGTTAATTTACTCAGGGAGGTGTGTGTGTGTGTGTGTGTGAATGCACTTGGGGATGAGGTAGAGTTTGCTGCTTCTAGAAGAAAGCCAAAGGCTAAGCTAGAGAAGAAGGTTTTCCAGATCCCAGGGTGAAGCCAGGCTGTTGTGAATCCAAGGCAGGACAAAGGTCAGTGACTGTGCATGGGAACTGCTGGGTTTTTTATTTGATGATTCAAAATGCCACTGTTTTGGTGGTGTTGCTGGATCCGACAGTTCAGTGACAGTTTTCTTTTTTCTTTTTCTTTCTTTTCTTTTTTTTCTTTCTTTTTTTTTTTTTGAGACGGAGTCTCACTCTGTTGCCCAGGCTGTAGTGCAGTGGCTTGATCTTGGCTCACTGCAGCCTCCGCCTTCCAGGTTCAAGTGATTTTCCTGCCTCAGCCTCCCAGGTAGCTGGGATTACAGGTGTGCACCACCATGCCTGGCTAATTTTTTGTATTTTCAGTTGAGATAGGGTTTCGCCATGTTGACCAGGCTGGTCTTGAACTCCCGACCTCAGGTGATCCACCCGCCTCAGCCTCCCAAAGTGCTGGGATTACAGGTGTGAGCCACTGCACCTGGCCTTCAGTGACAGTTTTCTTTTCATAGTCAATCATCTTTGCATGATACAAATTAAATGGTAGATTTTGTAATAAATAACACATAGGCCGTAAAAGTTTTTAGCAAAGGGAGGCCCTGAAAGACTAAAATAGGGAAAATCCTGGAAAATTTTTTGGAGGATGGGATGTTGCAGCTGGACTTTGATAAGAGCACAATTTAGACAGAGAAACAGGGAGGGAATTTCAGGCAGGGAAACAGTCTGAGCAAAGGGATAGAAGTAAGAATGGGCGTCTTTAGGAAGCTGCAGAGAAAATGGCTTAATTCCTTATATCAAATAAGTACAAGGAAGTACATTTTGAAAAGTAGGTTGGGACCAGATAGTAGAAGCCCTTAAATGTCAGACGGAGGATTTTGGACTTGATGTTATAGGCAGTAAAGAGTCATAGTACACTCTGAAAAATCACGTTCTGTGAAGATTATCTCACTAGCCTTCAATATGGATCAAAGAGGGGAAAGTTGAAGGCATGAAGAGATAAGACTGAAGCTGTAATCATAAATATGGTGATTGACTTCATGTAAGGGATAAAGAGAAAGAATAATAGCATGTATGCTGCTTTTATAGTGTGTCAGTCTATTTAATTCTGACAAAAACAGTAGGAAGTGAATACCATTATTCTGTCTACATTGGGATACGTCTCCATTTTATAGGTGAAGAAACCGATACACAGAAAGGTTAATTAAGTAATCCAGGGTAACACAGCTAATGAGTGGTGCAGCCAAGATTTGAACCCAGGCAGTCTGGCTTCAGAGTCTGGATATTATTAAAACAGTACATAAGGTTTGGCCTTAAGTGACTGGGAACAGATAATGATGAGGAGTGTCTGGTTGAGAAATGATGATTCGCTTAGTGTTGAAGACATTGAGTTTAAATTGAAAAGATTCTTTTTTTTAACTGTTATTTTACATTCAGGGGTACATGTGCAGGTCTGTTATATAGTAAACTCATGTCACAAGAGTTTGATGTACAGATTATTTCATCACGCAGGTACTAAGCCTAGTACCCATATTTATTTTTTATGCTCCTATCCCTCCCCTCCCCTCGCCCTCGGCCCTGTGGTAGGCACCAGTGTCTGTTGTTTGTCTCTTTGTGTCCATTTGTTCCCATCATTTGGCTCCCACTTATAAGTGAGAACATGCAGTATTTGGTTTTCTATTCCTGTGTTAGTTTAAGGATAATAACCTCTGGCTCCATCTATGTCCCTGCAAAGGACCTGGATCTCGTTCTTTTTATGGCTGCATAGTATTCCATGATGTATATGTACCACATTTTCTTTATCCATTCTTCTATTGATGGGCATTAGGTTGATTCCACAACAAAAGGATTCTATGTAGAAATACAGAAATGGTTCTCAAGTACTATAAATCTGTTAGTCATTAAGGTAGAGCAATGAAAGCTGTTAGAACAATAATGTAGATAAATAAGAAAAAGACCAAGGAATGATCAGAGTTAGAGAAGGAAGAGGAGAGTTCAAGTAGAACAGAAATTAGAAAAGAATGGTTGGCTAAAGAGAAGAACTACCTTATCATACTGTCTCACAAGTAAAGCAGGATTTTATAAAAGTAAAAAATGGACAAGAAAATTCAAGGAGTTAAGACCCAAAAACAGTCCATTGGACTCTTAGCTGGTTATTAGTAGAATTAGCTCTATGGAAGGTACTACTACTATCTAACTATTATCTAGGGAAGATCTATAATGCACCAAGCACTTCAAATGGAAATATCTGAGTGATTCCTTTAGAATAATATAAAATATCATGATACAGAAGAAGAAATGGAAGCTCAAAGAGATACCTGCTCATCAAGGAGATGAGCAACTCATCTGAATTCATTCATTGATAGAGCTGAGATTTAAACTGAAGTTACTCAACTCCAAAAGCATCCTCCCCTAGATCAAGACAAAAATTCCATAAAACACAAACCAATGTCCTTGTAGAAATGGATATGAGAAGTTGATTAAAAGTAATAATTTGTGTGCGTACTTCACCGTCCTAGTTTTTTCCTTTGTTATTTTCTTTTTTTTAAAAAAAAATTCTTTTCTTTGTTTTTGTTCTCTACAAACCTTGTGTCTAGGGCTGATTTTCAACAGATCACTGTGAGGGGGCTGCCCTGCTACATAAGAAGGCCTGACCTGGAAGCAGATCATCCACTTATGGTTTAGCACCGGGTTCACCATGAACATGCATTGTGTGACGGGCACTGTCCTAGTTTTTGTTTTGGATCCCAAGTGTCTTTATAAGTGGATTTGTGTCTGGATCTGTTGACCATTATTGCACATATCTTTAGAAGGGGAAAATGTTATGTGTTAAGCTTCCTCTGCTTCTCCCCGGTAAAGCATTCCTGCATTTGACTCCTATTATACTCAGGGGAGCATGGAGGGGGCTGTCCTGGCAGAATGCTCTGGAGCCTTGTGGACTGGCTGGTCTTGGTCTCAGTGGCACAGCTGCGTGGTCCATTTCACTGCTTCAGCTGGTGACTCGTCTTTCAGCCATCTCCCAGCAGTGAAGTCATGGATTAAAGAAAACAAACGAGAGAGAGAAAAAAAAAAAGTTGTCTGTGTGACATGGCCTTAGCCTTGCTGTGATTGCTCTGACGATCACCAAAATTTTCCTCCAAAGCGGGACCTTGGGATTGAGTTTACAGTTGCTGTTTACTGTTCTGTGTTTGAGGCTACCCAGGACATAGCCCACCTAAAGCTTCACAGAGGATATTTAAGAAATGGACCAGAAAAGAATTAGAATTGCCCTTCCAAAAGAGCAATGATAAAACAGCTTCAGAGTGTTCCTAATTGTGGTGAAAGCTGCTCTGTGAAACTTTCCTTTCTTTACAAGTCTACATTTTTGCTCAGTGTACCAGAGAGATTGTTCTGTTTTTATTACATTAAACTTCATTCAACAGTGCTGTGTACCAGAGAGATTATAATTTGTGAAGAAAAAACTAAAGTCATTGTGTAGTTAAAGGGAAGAGCACAAAAGGCCCCTGTGGCTGTCAAGAATGTGAAAAGAAATGGCTAACAAAGTTGTGATTTCCCAGAATATTTTTTCCACTGATCACGTAAGGATTCATCAACAATTTCATTTTAGGGGAAAGGCTGATGCCACTCTTAAATTTATGAGTCAAGCTTGGTGCTAGGAAACATGAAATCAGCAAGCTAAGAGACTCAGCAGGAGGGAGTAGGGATTTTAAGAGGAAGATTTAGGGAAAAATCTCTCCAGTGAATCAGGACACATTTTAGTGAAAATCGAGACTTGGCTCTGATCCTTCAGCTTGGTGCTTCCTGCTAAACTTTTGGAATTTAGCCAGTGTTATAATTAACACCTCACCCCACCCACACTCCTCCACAGCAATGTGTGTGTCTCTGAGGCATGACAGAGTAAAATCCTCATCCTTTTCAATGGTGTGGTCACTCCAAATAACGTGAAGTCCTTCCTGCAGGACTGGGCATTTTTGGAAGTGTGCATGATGCCTGTGTCTTCATGGGCAACAACTGAGGTTCCAAATCCTCTATTTTACTCTCCAAGTGGAGGCTGCAGACCAGGCACCCCGGGTGGCCCCAACTAATCAATTGTGGTGGGCCGGGTGACACTGTCACGGCCCGGGCCCACCACCTCTGCTGCTTTCTTAGTTCTTCCCGAAGGCCTCGTTATAGATCCTCAGGAGTCCACCAGCATTTCCTGTCTCCAAATCTAACCCTGCATATTTAGAAGTTTTCTATATGGAAATACTATTTTATCATTAGATTAAATATGTACATTTTTTCTAACGGACTCTCCAAAATAAATACAAATGTGCTCCTTTTGTAAGAAAATCCCATTATTCTGCACACTACTGAAGTATCCTTCACTTTTAAAAGCATTTCCCACATATCCCTATCTCAGCACTGACCAGCACATTCCTACCTATGCTTCAGCTTTGTTTAGAAATATTGGCCCCCTTCTTTGTCCCCTCATTAGGTTAGTCCCCTCTGTCATGTGCCCTCACAACACCACCCTTTCTCACATGCATGGCCCTGTAGTAGTGATATTCTCTCTCTCTGGCAGGTGTGTGGGGTAAGGAACAGTATGTTACGTGCCACTCCATCCTTAACAACCAGCACAATGTCTGGCAACTATTGGGCTCTCAATAAATATTTAAAGAATATTGTTAAATGAATAACTTTAATTTCCCTTCAGTTAATGATTATCTTTAAGACTTTTAAATTATTCTCAACTTTACCAAAAATTGATATATCCACAAATTTTATGGGAACATAAAACTGTGCAGTGATAGTCATACCTGTTATTTGCAAAGTACTATGCAGTTTGCAGAATCCTATTTTATCAATTATTTTATTTGATCTTCACAAGCACATTGTAAGGTAAGTAGGGTGGGCATTGCTATTCCTATTTAAGGCAGGAGAAACTAAACGTTAGACATTACCCAGCTTCCCACCACTGTAAATGGTGAACAAGTACTTACTTCTAAGGTCTATGCTACTCCATGTCACCATAGTGTCTAATAGTATGGTAGTAAGCCCACCAACCAGGGTGTTTATTTTTCCTTTTTTTTTTTTTTTTTGAGATGGAGTCTCGCTCTGTCACCCAGGCTGGAGTGGAGTGGCACGATTTCGGCTTACTGCAACCTCTGCCTCCCTGAGTCCAGCAATTCTCCTGCCTCAGCCTCCCAAGTGGCTGGGATTACAGGCACACATCACCATGCCCGGCTAATTTTTGTATTTTTAGTAGAAATGGGGTTTCACCATGTTGGCCAGGCTGGTCTCGAACTCCTGACCTTGTGATCTGCCTGCCTTGGCCTCCCAAAGTGCTGGGATTACAGGCGTGAGCCACCATGCCCAGTCTTAGGGTGTTTTCTCATGTATTCCAAGAAGCCTGATTATACCCCTGTAATCTAACTCATTTTCAATTGAGTCAGTGTTCACTCTTTCCTTCCAATCAGTTTCATCAAACCACTGGCTCAAAGAGCCTGATTCAGAGACCTAGCGACCCGAATTCCGCTCTGCTAAACGTGTATTTCCCATCTGTCCCATCCCAAACATATCTTACCAATGTCAGTGTCTTTTTTTCTGAACTTACACTGAAGCATGCACCCTGACAGCACATAAAGGGCCCTTGACACACTCTTTGTTGTGAGTTCACACCAGTTCTCCATCACAAAGTGAGCTGAGGAACCATCTACCATTAGGAGATCCCATAGGAGTGTCAGCAAAAATAGACCTCTTTTTTTTTTTAAGTCTTTCTTTTCTATTTTCCATTTTAGTTTATTTCTATATTTTTCATTTCAATAGCTTTAGGGGTACAGGTGGTTTTTGGTTACATGGATGCATTGTATAGTGGTGAAGTCTGGGCTTTTAATGCACCTGTCACCTGAATAGTGTACATTGTACCAATGTTTATTAGATCACTCTCTTTGCCTTTGCATACCCATAGCTGCTTAGCTCCCACTTATAAGTGAGAACATGTGGTATTTGTTTTTTGTTGTTGTTGTTCCTGAGTTACTTCATTTAGGATAGTGGCCTCCAGTTCCATCACTGTTGCTGCAAAGGACCTTATTTCATTCTTTTTTAATGGCTGAGTAGTATTTCATGGTGTGTGTGTGTGTGTGTACAACACATTTTCTTTATCCACTCATCGATTGATGGGTACATAGGTTTTTCCATATCTTTGCAATTGTGAATTGTGCTGTGATAAACATATGAGTGGAGGTGTCTTTTTAATATAATGACTTATTTTCCTTTGGGTAAATACCTAGCAATGGAATTGCTGGAAAGAATGGTAGATCTACTTTTGGTTCTTTGAAAAATCTCCATACTGTTTTCCATAGAGATACATTTATATCAACAGTATATAGCTGTTCCCTTTCCACCGCATTTGCACCAACATATGTTGGTTCTTGGCAAAAAAGGACCTCTTTTATGACTGCATGACCATCAGAAGGCCTTGGTAGTTGAATTTCCATTGAGTGATGTTGGCGTTGCCTTTGCCAGCCTTGTCACATGTCCCTGCCATGTTACGATGTGCTGACTTAGGTGTTACTGAAATACAATGTCTCATTGTTCCATGTTGGTTTCATTTCAATGAACAAGCATATGAGGGCTAGGAGAGAAGTGACCAAACCTCTGCAGGCTCTGTTGTTTGATAGCTGAGCACCCAGCATGGGGAGATGCTGAGGACTGTCATGGTCTTTGGGTACTTGAGTCATCACACTCACCTGAAGACATTGCCTTGTTTGTCAATTGCTGCTTTATGCAAGGCTAGCTTGGTTAGGATTGATTGACTCCCACCCATTTATGTTTCTACTGTAAATTCCCCATGTAGACTCCCTCACTTTCCATGATGGTCTTTGTAGCTTGTGACTTTTATATCACCTAAATATTGTAGAATTCTGTAGCAGCACAGGATCTACAATAGAGTCTGTCTCATTCCTGCTGTTCCATATCATTTTATACAACATTACCTGTAATACATTGTGTTTGCAAAGTAGCTTACATTGCCTTTTTAAATTGAGACATGGGTTCATCTATAATTTGCTAGTAATTTCAAGTATAGATTAAACTAGATAAAAGTTTTCAATAATCATTAGCATATTGATTACATTTAATGTCTTGCATTTATTTATAATGAGAACTCAGAGAATGAAATGAAACCTGCTCTCTCTTAGGGTTCCATTCTTGCATTCATTAATAAAGAACAATTAGGCCAGGCTTGGTGGCACATGCTTGTAATCCTTAAGCTCTGGGAGGCCCAGGCAGATGGATCACCTGAAGTCAGGAGTTTGAGACCAGCCTGGCCAATGTGGCGAAACCCTGTCTCTATTGAAAATACAAAAATTAGCCAAGCATGGTGGCAGTCACCTGTAATTCCACTTACTTGGGAGGCTGAGGCAGAGAATCCTTGAACCTGGGAAGTGGAGGTTTCAGTGAACCAAGATTGCGCCATTGCACTCCAGCCTGGATGACAAGAGTGAAACTCTGTCTCAGAAAAAGAAAAAAGAATAAATAAATAAAATTACTTGGCCCCTAGAATGACTGGATACAGAGCCCTGAGTTTGAAGAGGACCAACTGTCTGTACTGCTATAACAGAATACCTGACCCTGGGTAGAAATTTATTGGCTCACAATTCTGAAGGTCGGGAAGTCCAGGATCAAGGGGCAGCATCTGACCAGGGACTTCTTGCTGCATCATCTTATGGGGAAAGATGGAAGGGTAAAGAGAGAGCAAGATGGAAAGAGAGCAAGAGGGGGCAAAGCTATTTCAGTCACAATGAACTCACTCCTTTGATAATGGCATTAATCCATTCATGACCTAAACACCTCTTAAAGAGGAGTGGGCTCAACACCACGTGGAAGCCCTACCTTCCAATGCCATCACAATGTTCATGAAATTTTAATTTAGGTTTTGGAGGGGATGAACATTCAAACCATAATACCAACTTATACTACTGGGACTACTTTTTAAAGACTTATTACTTCGCCTAGACAGTAAAAAAATAAATCAGTGGTTGTCACTCTAACTTTAATCTTCTTCCCTTCCTTCTCCCCCATTCTGAGGAAATGAAAATTAAGGTTTGTAGTCATGTAATGTGTATATTATTAGGGGTAAGAAATTTGCTCTCTCTGATAATGAACCTTACATTTCTCTTGTTTTTACAGTAATAAAAGACTAGTGGCCTTAGTGCCCATGCCCAGTGACCCTCCATTCAATACCCGAAGAGCCTACACCAGTGAGGATGAAGCCTGGAAGTCATACTTGGAGAATCCCCTGACGGCGGCCACCAAGGCCATGATGAGCATTAATGGTGATGAGGACAGTGCTGCTGCCCTCGGCCTGCTCTATGACTACTACAAGGTAGGTCCCCAGCCTCCACTTTTCTCTTCTTCCTGCTCCAGGACATCCGTTTGCTGGTGGGAAGATGGAATAGATTCTTCATCCCAGACCAGGGAACTAATAGCATTTCCAAACTCAATATAGAATTCAGCCTCTTCCTGTTCTCATTGCCCTCTACTTCCCCATCTACAAAGCTCAACTTTATCACCCACCCAGAGGAAGTGCTCATTTTGGGATAATATTTTTTGTGTTCTTTGTTCACATGCATAAATATTATTTGCATATTATTCTTATATTACAAATACTTCCTTGTTACCATGTTTACTTTAGGATTATTATTTTTGCTGAATGAAGTATATTACATTGTGTGGCTTTATTAATCCATTTTCACACTGCTGATAAAGACATACCACAGACTGAGAAGAAAAAGAGGTTTAATTGGACTTACAGTTCCACGTGGCTGGGGAGGCCTCAGAATCATGGCAGGAGGCAAAAGGCACTTCTTATGTGGCAGTAGAAACAGAAAATGAAGAAGATGCAAAAGTGGAAACCCCTGATAAAACCATTAGATCCTGTGAGACTTATTCGTGATCACAAGCACAGTATGGGGAAAACTGCTCCCATGATTCAAATTATCTGCCACAAGGTCCCTCCCACAACACATGGGAATTATGGGAGTACAATTCAAGATGAGATTTGGGTGAGGACACAGAGCCAAACCGTATCCTCGTATATGGGTATACCATAATTTAGTTATTGCTCAGTAGTTGAACATTTAGGTTGCCTCTAGATTTTTCTATTAATAAGAAACATTCAGGGTTTCTAGATTTTTCAGTTTTAAAAGGAACATTCTGATGAATACTTTTGTGGAAGACGTTTGCAGCAATTACAATACCTAATTTTGTTACAACCCTAACTTTCTCCATTGTTTTGATGAGTAGTAAATTTTATTATGAAAACTCTTAAGGCAAAATAAATGTAAAGCACTTACATTTCAAAATCTACTTGCCATATACTACCTATAAAATAGGAGTATTTCAGGAAATCAGACAAAAAACAATGGTTTTTCTCCAGCATAAAGAACTATGCCTGGTATGACCTGCTCCTTTTGAATTATTGAAGTGTAGAAAATGGACAAGTATTTACTGAATGAGATTTATTACCTGCCTTGATTGTAAACACCTTTGGTTGATGCTGGGAATTGGCACAAATGTGAGGATGGCTGTGTTTATTTTGCTGGTTGGGCACAATGAACTCTTATTTTAGAATAAGAACTGAATCCCACCTTCCCTTCTCCCTCCATCATGGAAAAACCAGAGGTTTCGGCAAAATCATGCAGGAGAGATAATTTCCCTTTTCGTAACCTTCGGTCTCTGCTTCCTGTTTCCTTTCTGCTTCCGACTTCCTGTTAACTTCCAGCAGCCTCCACTTTGCAAGCTATTGTCTCCTGTCTCTTCCCTAAAACAGTTCTCATGCTTTCAAAACATCTCCCACCACCACCTCTGGCATTGCCACCACACCTACTCTTCTGCCAGGGTTTTCTAAAATTACACATTCCTTTTCCAACTTCTTTCCCATTAAAACACTCAGGAGGGATTCCTCCTTGGCGGGATTATTGAAAACAAAGTGAGGCTTTATCTAAGATGGAGAACAAGGTATGAGTGGCAGGTACAAGTGACTGACAGGTAGGTCCAGGGTATTTTAAATAAAGATATTGCTAACTCAAACAAATAAATCCTTTACAGTTAGGAAGTGCTGGACAAATATACGAACGGCTTTCTCTTGGTCTAGGCTTTCTCCAGTCTAGGCTGACTTTCCCACTTATCAAGAGAGCCAGCACTGGCAGATTGTGACCACCCTCTTATGAAGGCATAAATCTCCCAGCAGGACTCGTGACATAGCAAGAAGGACCTTAACTTTGGGGGACTTGGGTTCAAGATGAAAGGATGCTTTAAGGCCTAAACTACATTGCATGTAAGTAAGGCTATTTTCTCTACAGTGAGGGGGAATTCCTGGAAAAAAAAAAAAAAAAAAACTGTGAAAACCAAAATGATTTCATGGTAGGCTTTTTTTTCTTCTTCCTTTCTGGCTGTGGTGGTTTTATACTTTTCATTCTTTCTGATTGAGGATCTCATTTGAGAAATGCAAGGATAAATTATAAATGTTTCAAACTGAAAATTTTCAAAACGTATTGAGGATAGTTGGGAAGCACAGAACTCATCAAATTAGGTTGCTTCGTGTACTGGGCCACTTCTTGAGGGCTTAACTGTTTTTGGTCTCATCCTTAGAAAGAAATTGAAAAGTGATTTTCTTCTATGATTAAAAAATAGTCAAAACCTGACAGTTGTATTGATCTTCAAAATCTATAAATATATCTTTAAAGTGACCCTGATTTGATTATTCAGATCATTACAACTTCTCTTTGTAACTTTTTTTTTTTTTGAGATGGAGTCTCGCTCTGTCACCAGGCTGGAGTGTAGTGGCAAGATCTTGGCTCACTGCAACTTCCACCTCTCGAGTTCAAGCGATTTTCCTGCCTCAGCCTCCCAAGTAGCTGGGATTACAGGCACGCTCCACCATGACCAGCTAATTCTTGTATTTTTAATAGAGACGGGGTTTCACCATGTTGGCCAGGATGGTCTGGATCTCTTGACCTCGTGATCTGCCCTCCTTGACCTCCCGAAGTGCTGGGATTACAGGCAGGAGTCACTGTGCCGGGCTTGTTTGTAACTTTTATAATGTTAAATTAATATGTCACTTAATAGTTTTCATAAGGCTTTGAAGAAATATACTAATGATATTTAGGAGAAATATATTGTTCTTATTCTTTAAAAAATAGATTTTATTCTGTTATTATGAAATGGATATAATTTCATATATCTGTATTTGATGGCAATTCTTTTTTTGTATTAGTGAGAAAGAGAAGCATACCCTAAAACAAACATAATTAGTAATTTTTTTTTTTTGTTCTGACAGAGTCTTGCTCTGTTGCCCAGGCTAGAGTGCAGTGGCATGATCTCAGCTCACTGTAACCTCCATCTCCCGAGTTTAAATGATTTTCCTGCCTCAGCCTCCCAAGTGGCTGGGACTACGATGTGCATCACTGCAACTGGCTAATTTTTTGTTTGTATTTTTAGTGGAGATGGGATTTTGCACATGTTGGCCAGGCTGCTCTTGAACTCCTGGCTTCGAGTGATCCGCCCACCTTGACCTCCCAAAGTGCTGGGATTAGTATTAGTAAATATGGGTGATTAAGTACTAGTAAATGTGGTACCTAGATTACCTGTCCTCTTATATATTTGCTAGCATTTAAAGGAAAGTTGAAATACTGCTTTCTGTAAATATTCTGAGACACCAGGTAGGGAGTTTACATAAAACTCAAGTTGCAGCCAAGTCTGTAACTCCTTCTGTTGAATTAATATTTCCAAGACCGTGTGGACTACTAGAGTTACATAGCTGCTTTTATTTCACACGAGCTTTGCTATATTTTTGCTTGAAACATTTTAGTGTTTCTGGAAAGAATTGGTCTTGTTTTCAAACACTCTATGTTCAAATGATCATTTTGAAGCCCTTTTCAGTTCCCTGGGTGTTTACAGCTTATATACGTTGGTGTTAAAGTTATAACAAAGTTAAATGTCCCTTGAGGATAGACCTTTTTCTGTAGTCAAGTGAAATGTTAATGAAATAAAGCAGTTCTGGTTTTTTGGTCTAAACTCGTGTAAACTCTGGGAAGTTAAATTATTGTAAAAATTGCTGCCATGTTATCATTTACATTTTACAGACTTTCTATGCCTCTTCAGAGTATGAATTGATTCTATTTTTGTCAAAGAAACTGTTTTTCCTCACTGTTGAAGTTGGAGTACATCATCCCTGAGGGGGCAGTCGTGGACTCTGTCCACAGGGAGGAGTTCATGAGCTGCACGCAGGCACTCCAGAAATGGTGGTCCCTGTCCTGTGAATGTGGCGAAGGCATACCTTTGCATAATACTTCATAAATTTCAAGGTCTTTTCACCTGCATTTGATAACTGTCACCACAGCATTATTGCAGTGAAGTCCATCAGGTTTTACATTTCATAGTTCCGCAACTCAGTGGGATTTACCCAAGATCACAGGACAATCCTGTACGTTTCCTAATATCCATTGTTTTACAATGTCTACCATTTACAAAATGCCCTTTTTTGAAACCACTTAAAAATTTTAAAAGTATGCATTTGGAGCTTAACAAGTTGCTTACTCATCAAGTGGTGTTTATTTTTTAAAACCCAAATGTATAGAATCTGTCATAATTTAGAGACTAAAATTCTAGCCCAGTTCTCTATCTAGTTTAAACTACTTACCAATAATAGCTCCAGAGTTGTGCGACCTTTCCATGAATTTCAGGCATGACAGAAAAACGTGACAGATTCAAGTAGCCAGATATTTTAAAACTGTTTTGACTTACTTTATGTAACTTTATTTTCCTCTTGAGAGAGCTGATTTATCATCATCTGGTTCCAGCTGTAGTGAAAAATAGGCTTCCCTGGTCAGTTGGTTTCTATCTGTTCTACTGACCAGTACTGCTGGAAACCAGTTTGTTGGCTGATTTGTTTGTCCATCTATCCATCCACCCATCCATCCATCCATCCATCCATCCATCCATCCATCCATCCACCCACCCACCCACTCACCTACACACCCACCCAAAAAATATTCACTAAGTAGCTATGACCTCCTAGCAATGGGGATAAATATTGGATATCTAAAGGCAGGTGAGACTCAGTTCACTACCTCAGAGAGATCACCGACAATCACAGTCCAGGACAAACACAGTGCTGTAAACCTATAACCATGGTTTATGGAGGTCAGTGCTCTAAAAGGGTTATGTTCTAAGAGCAGTAGATTGACTAACAACCTCCCAGATAATTCACCGGCTTTCCAGAGGAAGCAATGCATATTCTGCCACAGAGTAGAGAACGATCTGTCACATGCACCGACCAGGACAGAAAAGAGAGAGACAGAGAGACAGAGAGTTGGTGAGGGGAGTTCATAACTAAGGGCAAGATGATTTCTGGATTAATCGAGACAGAGAGTACAGAATAAAGGCTCTGAGGAGAATTATAAAGAGTTGAGTTTGATGTACCTGCAAGATGTCCAGGTAGGGGCATCTAGGACTCAAGGGAAGAGACCAAGTTCAGAGTTCTCAGTTTATCTAAAGATGGTTTGCAAAGCCAACGTTTCAAAAAAGAGCATGGTTCAAAGAAGAGCAAACCCACACGTTAATAACCACCTTTATGGTATTGTGCCTAGCACCTTAGACCGAGCACAGGTGTCTGCGCAGAGCTCACATCAGGGACTCTTGGCAACAATAACATTCACTTCCATGAATCTTTGGGGTTGCTAACATGTTTCAGTGTTTGGCATCCCTGTTCTTCTATTTCTTTGGTCCTGCCTTTTCCAGGCCATTTTCATTGATCAATTGATTCTTTCAATAAGTATTTAGTGAGGGCCTACTACATTCCAGGCACTGAGTACATAACCATGTACAAGGTGGACACAGAGATTGCCATATCATGGACACATAAAATTAGATAGGACTCAAAGTATGGGCACAAGTTAGCCTGAAGAAGGCATGGGTTGTGGTGTGGGTGTAGGAGGGGTGGGACATGTTCTAGGCAGAGAGGATTTTGTGTGATGGCTCTTTTGTGAGAAGCAGCATTGCATGGTCATAAATATAGTTGGCCCAAGTGTGAGAAGCAAAAACAGGGGCTGCCTACACTGAGATGGGAGACGGTTTTGAGACTACCTACCTGAGAGTAATGGGAAGCACTCAAGTGTTTTAAGTATAATAGCAACACGACAAGATCAGACTGCATTTTAAGCAGACCACGCTGAGTCTTCCTAATGGATCCAGGAATAATTCACAGGAATGAAATGAAGGAGAGGAGAGAGACCAGTTAGGAGTTGATTGAGCAGCCCAAGCAAGGGACCCTGGCGGCTGCGCCTGGAGGCTGGTGTCCAGGGGTTGGGGATGGGTTTCAGAGGCACAGGGGACTTTGTGCCACCTGGTTGGAAGGGGAGAGGGCAAGGGAAGCTTGATAGTCAAGAAAAATGTGATGGTGCCATAGCACATGACAAAAGAGGTAAATCATCTGTCCCTGCTTCAGAGGCCCTTCCTCATCTGGCCTTTGCTCATCTCTGAGGCCACATCTCCCCCAACTCATTCCTTATGCCGGCCATGCCTTCCTTGTTCTGTCCTGCCCTCTAACCTTTTTATAAGCAGCTCCAGTGGCTAGAAAGCCTTCTCCATCCACCTTACAAATTCCTACCAATGGCTCAGCCCGTCTGGGGAGCTCCGCTCTCTAGGCTTCTAGGGAATCCTGTCAGTAGCACAGTTTTATCTCATATCGCGGGGTATTAAATTTTTAAAACACTATAGGAATAACTATATTTTAGGAGAGAAACTAAGTGCTCTCTAGTGGGGTGGGTGAGTCATAAACTCAGGGTACAGCAGCAGGCAGAGCTGGGGAGGCAGGTCTTCTTTTTTTAATGTATGTATAGTTTTCCAGTTTATTAAGTTTTTAATCTCAATGCCAGTAGAATTTCTTTCTCCTCCCCCCTTTTATTATTTATTTTATTTTAAAATTATTATACTTTAAGTTCTGGGATACATATGCAGGTCTTTTTTTAAAAAAATTTATCATTTCAACTTTTGTTTTACATTTGGAGGTACATGTGCAGGCTTGTTACATGGATATATTGTATGATATTGAGCTTTGGGATACGACTGTGCCCAGCACCCAGGCAATGAGCATAGGACCCAAAAGGTAGTTTTTCAGCCCTTGCCCTGCATCCCTGCCTTAGTAGTCCCGTGTCTGTTGTTCCCATCTTTATGTCAATGTAGACCCAATGTTTAGCTCCTATTTATAAGTCAGAACATGTGGTATTTGGTTTTCTGTTCCTGCATTTATTCGCTTAGGATTATGGCCTCCAGCTCCACCCATCTTGCTGCAAAGGACATGATTTCCTTCTATTTTTATACCTGTGGGGTCTCCTTAAACACTTACTTCTTCCTTAATGCCTTTAAAAAATTATCATAAAAGATATATAACATAAAATTTACCATTTAACCATTAGTAAGTGTCCAGTTCTGTGGCATTAAGTACATTCACATAGTTGTGCAAACATCGCCACCATCTATCTCCAGAGCCTTTTCATTTTCCCAAACAGAAAACTCTGTACTCCTTAAACAATAATTCCTTTCTTATCCTTCTACCTGCTGGTCCTCTCTGTTTTACCTTCTGTCTATGAATTTGACTCTTCTGGGGTACCTCATCTAAGTGGAATCATACAATATTTGTCCTTTTGTATCTGGCTTAGTTTTTTACGTAGTGTCTTCAGGGTCCCTCCATATTACAACATACACCTTAATTTCATTCTCTGTTAAGGCAGCATAGTATTCCGATGTATGGCTGTGCCCCATTTTGTTTTTCCATTCATCTGCTGTAGAACATTTGGGTGGTTTCCTCCTGCGGGCTACTGTGAATAGTGCTGCAATGAACACAGGTGTATTGAGTACTGAAATTGTGTGTTTCTCTGTCATCTTCAATAGATGATGACAACTATCATTTATCTCATTTCTATCCAGTGTTTAGCAATGCTTGATATAGTATAGACTCTGAAAGTTAACATGAATGATTTACAATTGATTTATTTTGTTTTTTATTAACAAATATAAAGTACCACACACTCCAAGTGCTTTCAAAATTACATTAATTTATTTAATTTTACTAAAAACCTGTGAGATGAGGGGCTATTGTTATGCCCATTTTACAGATGAGGAAAGTGGGACAGAGTTTACTGAGTGGTAGAGCTGAGATTTGAACACAGGCAAGCAGGCTCTAGGTCTGGACTCCTGGCCACTCTGCTCTGTCCCTACCCTAAGCCAGGTGTCTGGGCTTGTGTATGTATTCAGGTAAGTGGAAATCACAGGAATTGATGGAGGACTCCAGTAGAGGCATGATTTTCATGAATGTTCTTTCATCTCAAGAAAGGAAAAGTTGCTTTTTGGGTGCAAAGGAGTTTGGCTAGAAGAAAGATCTGGAGATATAGAAAAAGAAAGAAGGAAGGAAAGAAAGAGAAAGAAAGAAAGAAAGAAAGGGAAAAGAAAGAAAGAAAGAAAGAGAAAAGAAAGATAGAAAGAAAGAAGGAAAGAAAGAAACACAAAAAATTCAATAAACCAACCCAATTCAAACCTACTTATTCATGTGTTTGAAAACTATGGAAGAGTAGACAAAATGACACTTTGGGGGCGGAGCAAGATGGCCGAATAGGAATAGCTCCAGTCTCCAATTCCCAGCACGAGCAACACAGAAGACCGGTGATTTCTGCATTTTCAACTGAGGTACTGGGGTCATCTCACTGGGGAGTGCCAGACAATCGGTGCTGGTCAGCTGCTGCAGCCTGACCAGCAAGAGCTGAAGCAGGGCGAGGCATCGCCTCACCTGGGAAGTGCAAGGGGGAAGGGAATCTCTTTTCCTAGCCAGGGGAAATGAGACACACAACACATGGAAAATCGGGTAACACCAGGAGATTATACCCACACCTGGCCGGGAGGGTCCCACGGCTACGGAGCCTCCCTCATTGCTAACACAGCAGTCTGCGATCTAACTGCAAGGCAGTAGCGAGGCTGGGGGAGGGGCACTCGCCATTGCTGAGGCTTAAGTAGGTAAACAAAGCCACTGGGAAGCTCGAACTGGGTGGAGCTCACAGCAGCTCAAGGAAGCCTGCCTGT
>NW_016820098.1:1829513-1843583 GCF_001698545.2 Rhinopithecus bieti | reverse complement strand
GCCACCGCATGTTCTCACTCATAGGTGGGAACTGAACAATGACATCACTTGGGAAGGGGAACCTCACACATCGGGGCCTATCATGGGGAGGGGGGAGGGGGGAGGGATTGCATTGGGAGTTATACCTGATATAAATGACGATTGAGGGGTGCTGACGAGTTGATGGGTGCAGCACACCAACATGGCACAAGTATACATATGTAACAAACCTGCACGTTATGCACATGTACCCTAGAACTTAAAGTATAATAAAAATAAAAATAAAAAATAAGAAAAAAGAAAACTATGGCAGAGTAAAGGATCTAGGATGCAGTAGGTGATTAGATGATAGTCAGAGACACAGCTGGTGAGATGGCCCTTCTTTCAATGAGCACTTTTTCAATATCTTTCAGATAATATGTTGGCATTGAGTGTTTTGTTTTATTTTATTTTTTATTTATTTATTTTGTTTTGGGACAGAGTCTCACTGTGTTGCCCAGGCTGGAGTGCAGTGGTACGATCTCAGCTCACTGCAAGCTCCGCCTCCCAGGTTCACACCATTCTCCTGCCTCAGCCTCCCGAGTAGCTGGGACTACAGGTGCCTGCCACACCTGGCTAATTTTTTATATTTTTAGTAGAGATGGGGTTTCACTATGTTAGCCAGGATGGTCTCGATCTCCTGACCTCGTGATCCGCCTGCCTCGGTCTCCCAAAAGGCATCAGGAGTTTTAAGACAATAATGAAAGTGTATTTAGAAACAAAATTGTGGGAGCAAGTCCACAAGCTGTGTAGGAAGGTGGACAAAGGGGGGCCCAGGTATATTGGATGCTTCCCCCCGCTGCTAGCTCAGTACGGCCCCCTGTGCCTAAGCCCCCCCACCATGTCAGCACTTAAAGTTCTCATCAGAGAGGAGGATAGATCCCTGTTCTTTATGCTGACACTTGTTGTGTAACTCCATTATGTTTTCTGTCTGATCAAAGGCACCCAAGTCTAGATTCACCTCTGCTCACATTGCTTCTCTCCCCTCTTCCACTCCCAAGGTAGGGAGTGCATGAGAGGTGCTCGGGTCCAGGGAGAGTCACCTAGGCCAGCAGTGAGCAGCTGAATCATGTCTGCTGTGGCCATATGTTTATCACCAACCCTTTGTCTCTGGCTCCACAATCATTGTCACTCAGGCTACTCGCCTTTAACATCTTCTGGTGATAGCAACTTTTCCACCATTTCCTGGAGAACATCCCATTTTGGTTTCTTTGCTTATGCTGGTGTCCAGCTCTGAACATGGTCATGGTTGCATCTATGTACATCTGACTGATGGTTGGTGATGTTTCCAGGTTCCTCGAGACAAGAGGCTGCTGTCTGTAAGCAAAGCAAGTGACAGCCAAGAAGACCAGGAGAAAAGGTAAAGGAATTTGCCTGGCCCCCAGAATAACTCTATGTTTTCTGAAAACAATGTTATTAAACTGTATGTTTTGTTCTTGAGAGGAGATGGGGTCAAGAAGCTTAGCATCCTCTGTCTTTCGAATCTGGACCAATGCCAGATCTCTCAATGAGGAGAGCAAATTGCATTTTTGATTGTGCATTCAAAGGGTCCCTGCACCCTCTTCAGATACCTGCTTCTAAGGAGGCTTAAAATCCTGAGTCAGAGATGAGATGCTGGCAAGATAGCGCATTGCTGGGATTAACTTTTCTGATCAATCCTATGGCATTATAACTGCAGTTAGGCCCCTCGGGAAGTGAGACACTTGAAAGATTGCTTTTGGTGATGGGGGAGGGGAAAGAAAGGAGGTTGGACGGTTTCTTAGCCAGGGGAGGCACAGGTGGAGGCCACTGCAAGGGCTACCGCTGTTAGGGTGAAGGGGCAGGACAGCTGCAGGAGATCACTATGGAACACCCCTTGTCTGCCCTCCTCAATCAAGAACAGCTGAAAAGCAAGGCACAGTCAGATAAATCGAGATTCAAAAGGGGCAGAAAAATCAAAAGCAGCTTTATTTCTGATGAAGCCGATTGGAGAATGTGACTCAGAATCTGCAGTTTGTAACATTTCAGTCCTGACTTAGGTAAGTGTACCCATTCAGTCCCAGGCATGACTTTGTACCATTTATAGCACAGCAGGGGTGACTGGAGGGAGAGTCCTCTCTCTTTGGCCAGAATGATCCAGAAAAAGAAACAGGACCAGAAGGGACTGAATCACCCTGCTCAGCTACTTCTTTCAAACTCACCCACTTTTTTTTTTTTTTTTTTTTTTTTTTTTTTTTTTGAGACGGAGTCTTGCTCTATCACCAGGCTGGAGTGTAGTGGTACCATCTTGGCTCTCTGTAATCTCCACTTCCCAGTTCAAGAGATTCCCCTGCCTCAGCCTCCTGAGTAGCTGGGACTACAGGTGTGCACCACTATGCCTGGCTAATATTTCGTATTTTGGTAGACACGGGATTTCACCATGTTGGCCAGGATGGGCTCGATCTCCTGACCTTGTGATCCACCCGCCTCAGCCTTCCAAAGTGTTGGGATTACAGGTGTGAGCCACCACACCCGGCCCAAACTCACCCACTTCTTTCAAACTCACCAATCAATAAATCTCTTCCCCTGCAGTGGGATGGAGAGAAGCCATGGTGTTTTTCTGTTGGAGGTTCTTCCATATGGATATAAAATCCCCTACTAGCACATATGTCAGAATCTGACCTGGCCTTGATAGGAACTGCTTGTGACATTACAGTCTTCTGTGATCAGCAACAGGGGCCTCTCCACCAACCAGCAGCCCTGTGCTGTGCAGCATCTCCAGGGTACAACCCCAGCAGAACATGAAGACTGCCTGCATTGGAGTCACTGTTCCACTAGGGATCTCCTGAAGCTCCACACTGCCTTGGGGTCCTGGGACCTCGCTGGCAGAGGTGATGACAAGGAAAAAGAGGCTGACACTCTTCAGGCCCTAAAACTTTCCCTTGATCCAGTCAGTTTTATTGAGTTAAGCTTGTGCTATCTGCTTAGTCCTGTGCCGGAATTACAGCAGGATGAGGGAAAAACAAGTTTAAGCCATGTGCTCTGTCTACTTTTTACATCACAGACAAGTGAGTATCTCTTAGGACAACATTATGAAGCAACAGCTGCTCATTGTATTTTAATGGTTACTTTTGTGATTTTCACAGAGCATTAAAAAAAAAAAAACTGCAGTGAAGTGTAGACTAACCTACCTTATATATATTAATTATGACTTAGACTTCTCATCGAATATAATTTGGAAGGATGTCATTGTGATCTACAGCATATTCATGAATTAAGGTGCCATATGTTAACATAGTATCATTACAACTGTTTGTATGCAGAAGTTGCTACCTGGAAAAATAACAGAATCTCAAAGACATGATCTGAATTTTCTAAAAAGTATGTTTAACACACCGTTATTATCATTGCATTTTTCTCATATTACAATATTTGGTTCAATTTTAAATTCTATTGCAGATAGTTACTATCTCACAATAATTCTTAGTTTTAATTACCCATTTTTTAGATGTCTTTGTGACGTTCTCTGGTATTAGCTTCAAAATCTAAAACTGTTTAACAGAGGCATAGTTACACATTTTAGGGTGGTGCCGAACCTGTTATTTTCTGGTGGTATGATAATATTCAACTAGATATATACAATTCCATAGCTTGCTTATTTGTTTGTTTATTAGGACACCAAAGCCAAAAAATATTTTGACTTGTATTCTTTCTTTAGAATTCATAAGTTTTGCATGAATTAAATAATTAAGAAACCTGACCCCAAATGGACTCTAACGATAGAGAAGTTGGTTAACTTTGAATATTTTGGCAAAGCCAATGAGACTGTATGTGTGCAAAACCTAGAGTGGAAACTGAATAACAACTTTGTAGCCAATAAATGTAGACCAACTTATGTACTCCTCACCTGTAGGGGCTTATCCCCAAGTATTAATGGTTATTTCTTCACTAAAGGCTCTGGGCTGACATGAGTTTGGGAAATCCTGGGTTTTGGTTAAACAGGTGAAGGAATGCTGGTACCTTAACTGGGTTCATGATGTTTGCAACCCACTCAGGGTGGTCTCATTATGGCAGTTTTGTTTGTTTTTTATTATTGATTTCACCATGGACTCTTTTTTGTGTGTGTATGTGAGGAATATCTATTAACATTCTATGCAATGTGTAAACAATGAGGTTTAGGTTTAGGGCATGGTAATGTAAATGGGTGGTCTGGGTTTTGGCATTCTCCAACTACTTGGATTCAGATGAAACACAAATTCTAAATTTTCACTATTTCTTATGTGCAGGTTCACGTTATTGATTTGATCATGAAATCAGGTCATTACTTAAGGCCAGAAAGTGTGTAGACTCGTGATTTTACTCCTTAGGAAATTATTTTCTAGACTTATTTCTTCCTACAAATAAAGTTTTAGGTATCTTAAATATTTTTCTATTTGCTGTGTTCATGTGGAGAAATTCTTTTTGTAAGTTTCACTTTGAAGTTTCATCTGAAAAATCAAAGCTGAAAATATCAAGTCCTGCTTCATAGTCAGGCAAGCTCAAAGGCTAATGGGCTTCCTTCTTTATACCAGGAGCCAGGAGAGCCCAGTTCTTGGAAGAAATTTTTTTTTTTTGAGACGGAGTTTCGCTCTTGTTGTCCAGGATGGAGTACAATGGCATGATCTCAGCTCACCGCAACCTCCGCCTCCTGGGTTCAAGCGATTCTCCTGCCTCAGCCTCCTGAGTAGCTGGGATTACATGCATGCGCCACCATGCTTGGCTAACTTTGTATTTTTAGTAGAGATGGGGTTTCTCTATGTTGGTCAGGCTAGTCTCGAACTCCTGACCTTAGGTGATCCTCCTGCCTTGGCTTCCCAAAGTGCTGGGATTACAGGTGTGAGCCACAACATCCAGCCCCAGAAGAGCAAATTTTAAGAAAATATTCCTCACAATGAGAGATGCCAGAAAACCCCAGAAAGCACATGCTGGATAAAAAACAGAAATAAACAAACAACCCAGGCATCAGAGAGGGGGCAAAAGATATATTTTCTCGCCATATTACTCAGAAGAATCCATAAATTAGTGAGAGGTGGCCCCAAAATTACACTGACCAGAGGGACTTGGCTAATAAAATCATTTTGCTGTCAACAATAATTTTCCATTAATGAGTTCTTATTTGTTTCTGCTCTCTCCTACTAGACTTCTTTAGTATAGATGAAAGTACTTTATTCTAGTCTGGCAAGAATTAATTTTCTACATCCTTTCCTTTATCTCTGTACCACCCAGGTACAGAGATCTGAGAGATTTTATTTTACATAAGCCCAGCTACACCACTTCCTTAAGCCCCCAAAGGAATTCAGTGCTAAGGATGTCAATGAGCTCATGTTCTTTCTCAATTTGGTGAAAATATTTGAATGATAAATTCTCATTATCTTATTTCTCCTTTAAGGTGCCCACAGAATGGTAAAAATATCCTCCCCACTCCTCAGTCCTTCAAATTACCATGTTTGTCCTCCTCCTGCTTTTTTCTTTTTGTATTTTAAAACTAACTTTTTGGTAAAATTTTCAAATATATACAGAAGTACAGAGAATAGTGTAATAAACCCCCCAAATACCCATCCCATTCTCCAGTTCAACAATGATAAATTTTTGCCACTGCTTAATATCTGCTTGATATTGACCTTTTCTCTCTTTCCTTTTCTTTCTTTTTTTCAAATTGCAATAGTATTTAAAATAAATCCCTGTCATGTCATCATATTAGTTATCCTCTAACTACTTCTGATCTGTATGTCTAAAAAATGAAAATGGACATTTTATTACATAAGCTCAAAATCATTATCACCCCTAACTAAATTAACAATACTTTTTTTTTTTTTTTTTTTTTTTTTTTTAGACGGAGTCTCACTCTGTCCCTCTCCCACCTCAGCCTCCTGAGTAGCTGAGACTACAGGCGAAAGCCACTGTGCCTGGCTAACTTTGTATTTTTAGTAGAGACAGGGTTTCACCATTCTGGCCAGACTGGTCTTGAACTTCTGACCTCAGGTGATTCGCCCGTCTTGGGCTCCCAAAGTGCTGGGATTACAGGCATGAGCCACCGCGCCTGACAACAATACTTCCTAATATCACCCAATTCCCAGTCCATATTCAATTGCCTCAAAATTCCCATTGCCTGACAAATGCCTTTTTGGTTTGTTCGGGTCAGGATCCAAACAAGAGCTACTGGTCATACTTGATTTTTATGACTTTTAAATCTCTGTTAATCTAGAATGCTTCTCCCACCCTTCCTCCTTTTTTCACGCCTTTGACTTGTTGACAAATTTAGGTCAGTAGGATGTGCTGCATTCTGGTTTGTCTGATCGCTTCTTTTTGATGTTGTTTAAGTCATTCTTTGTGTTCCTGTATTTCCTAAGAGCTGAAAGTTAGATATGAAGGTTTGATTAGACCTAGGGTCAGGTTTTTTTTTTTTTTTTTTTTGAGACAGAGTTTCATTCTTGTTGTCCAGGCTGGAGTGCAATGGCATGATCTCGGCTCACCACAACCTCCACCTCCAGGTTCAAGTGATTCTCCTGCCTCGGCCTCCCAAGTAGCTGGAATTACAGGCATGCGCCACCACTCCCAGCTAATTTTTTGTATTTTTTAAGTAGAGACGGGGTTTCACCACGTTGGCCAGGCTGGTCTCGAACTCTTGACCTCAGGTGATCCACCCGCCTCGGCCTCGGAAAGTGCTGGGATTACAGGCGTGAGGCACCGCTCCAGGCCTCATTTTGTTTTGTTTTGTTTTACAGTGAGACTGAGTACTTCAGGTTGCATGATACCAGAGGGCGCATGGCTTACTCGTGGTCCTACTTTTAGTGATGCAAGGATCCCATTGCGTTTCGTTGTTAAGTTTGCCAGCCCCCCATCCCTTAATGGCATTAGCATTCAATGATTATTGCCTGCATTGGTTATTTTATTAGGCGTTGCTGAATGGTGATTTTTCTAATTCTATTGTGTTGCGGGGGCGGGTTTGAACACACAGAAACTGCCTTGGCCCCAGTGAAGCCCAGAGTAATTTGAGTGGAGGAGAAAACCGAGTGCAAGTCCTAAAGACTGTTCCAGTGAACCTTTCCCTAAATCAAGATCACCTGGAGAATTCCAAGCGGGAACAGTACAGCATCAGCTTCCCCGAGAGCTCTGCCATCATCCCGGTGTCGGGAATCACGGTGGTGAAAGCTGAAGATTTCACACCAGTTTTCATGGCCCCACCTGTGCACTATCCCCGGGGAGATGGGGAAGAGCAACGAGTGGTTATCTTTGAACAGACTCAGTATGACGTGCCCTCGCTGGCCACCCATAGCGCCTATCTCAAGGACGACCAGCGCAGCACCCCGGACAGCACGTACAGCGAGAGCTTCAAGGACGCAGCCACAGAGGTGAGTCCCAGGCTCCATCGATGGCCGGAACTCAAACCCAGAGGCCCTAGCTAATTTTTCTGCTGTTTCCTTTCAAAGTGTGATAAATGCATTAAACAGTAAGTTTTAGTTTCAATTAGTTTTTTAAAAGATGTGTTTGTTGGTAGTCTGGCATTCTTTCTAAATAGGTGTTAATAAACCTATCTATGAGTTTGTGTGTGGAGGAATATTTCTATTTTTCTTGGTTCTTAGATGATGGATTTCTTTGTTTTCATTTTAGTCTTAAGATTAAATATTTGTGAGGAATTCAGAGATGTTTGTTTGGAAACTTCTGCTTTGTGGTTTTCACCTTGATCTTTTCCAGTTTATAACCTTCCAAATGGTAGGTAGCTAAAGGTAGGACTTGTCCATTCCTTTTTAAAATACAGTATAATTTTGGCTGGATGTGGTGGCTCGTGCCTGTAATCCCAGCACTTTGGGAGGCTCAAGCGGGTAGATCGAGGCCAGGAGTTCAAGACCAGCCTGGCCAACATGTGGTGAAATCTTGTCTCTACTAAAAATACAGAAAAAAAAAAAAAAAAAAAAAAATTAACCAGTCATGGTGGCAGGTCCCTGTAATCCCAAATACTTGGGAGGCTGAGGCAGGAGAATCACTCGAACCCGGGAGGCGGAGGTTGCAATTAGCCTAGATCATGCCACTGCACTCCAGCCTGGGTGACAAGAGTGAAACTCCGTCTCAAAACAAAGCAAAACAAGCCAATAAAGTTTTAAAAAACCTTGTCTGATGGAATACTCAAGAAGGAGAATTTGTGTTATCAATAATTAAGTGTGTGTATGTGTGCGTTCTTTCTACCTTACAAATAGAGAATATGGATTCTTAGGAGCTCATAGGACTAACTTTGCTTGTTTGTTTTAAATTCAGAAGTTCTAAGTGCACAGTTGAGAATTTTGGTAATTGTATACAATTGTGAAACCAACGTCAGAATCTAGGTATAGAAAGTTCCCTTGCCCTGAAAATTTCCTTGAACTTCTTTGCACTTGAAGTCTTGCCTGCTCACCTTGCATTTGGAGAGCATGGATCTGCCTACTGTCACTATAGTTTTGCCTTATCTAAAATTTCATGAAAATGAAGTGATAGAGGATATAGTCTCCTATGTTGCTTTTTTTTTGCTTAGCATATTTTTGAGATTCATTTATGTTGTTGCTTGTTTTTTGTTTGTTTTTGACATGAAGTCTCACTGTGTCACCCAGGCTGGAGTGCAGTGGTAAGATCTTGGCTCACTGCAACCCTGCCTCCCTGGTTCAAGCGATTCTCCTGCCTCAGCCTCCTGAGTTGCTGGGATTACAGGCATGTGCCACCATGCCTGGCTAAATTTTGTGTGTGTGTGTGTTTAGTAGAGACAGGGTTTCACCATGTTACCAGGCTGGTCTTGAACTCCTGACCTCAGGTGATCCACCTGCTTCGGCCTCCCGAAGTGCTGGGATGGAGGTGTGAGCCACTGTGCCCAGCCTTGTTGCTTGTTTTAATAGTTGTTTTTTAAAATTGCTGAGTAGTAGTTCATAGTGAGTGTATATCACTATAGCTAGTCACTAGTTGATGGACATTTAGTTGCTTCCAGCTTTTGGCTATTATGAAAAATGCTGCTATAGACATTCCTGTTTATTTTAATATTTTAATATTTTAATTCCTGTTTATTTTAATGTGGACATACGCTTTCATTTCTCTCGGGTAAATACCTAGAGCTGGAATTGCTAGGCCATGTGGCTCATGTATGGTTAACTTTATAAGGTACTATCCCTGTTTTCCACACCCTTGCCAAAACTTGGTAACTTTTAAACTTCAGCTCTTTTAGTGGATATGTGATAGTGTCTCATTGTGCTTTCAATTTGCATTTTTTTAAATGTAGTGATGTTGAACATTATTTCATGTACTTATTTGGCCCTTCCTATAACTTCCTTTGTGAAGTGTCTGTTCAAATTATTTGTCCAATTTTTAAATTGAGTTTTCTTCCTTTTATTAAGTTGTAAGAGTTCTTTATATAATGTGAATATAGGCCCTTCATTAGTCACATATTTTGCATTCCACTAGCCTTTTTGTTTTCTTAACTATATCTTTTCATGAGTGACAGTATTTAATCTGATCAAGTCTACTTTATTAATGTTATCTTTTATAGTTTATACATTTGTTATATCATTTAAGAAATCTTTCCTTAATCCAATGTCACACTTTTTTTTGTTTTTCTGTTTTTCTTTAGATGTTTATTAGTTTTATGACTTTCATGTAGGTTTCTGATTCATTTTGAAGTAACTTTTTTTTTTTACTTTTTAAATGGTTGTTTTTTTTTTGAGATGGAGTCTGGCTCTGTCTCCCAGGCTGGAGTGCAGTGGCGTGATCTCGGCTCACTGCAAGCTCCGCCTCCCAGGTTCACACCATTCTCCTACCTCAGCCTCCCGAGTAGCTGGGACTACAGGCACCTGCCACCTCGCCCGGCTAGTTTTTTGTATTTTTTAGTAGAGACGGGGTTTCACCGTGTTATCCAGGATGGTCTCGATCTCCTGACCTCGTGATCCGCCCGCCTCGACCTCCCAAAGTGCTGGGATTACAGGCATGAGCCACCGCGACCGGCCTTAAATGGTTTTATTTTATGTGCAAATAATGAACAGATGTTGTACCTATAAATTCTACTTTCCAAAAACAGGAGCTTTTTAAAAGAAAACCACAAAATAACTTTAAAAGGCACTAGGATTCCTCTGCTTCTAGATCATTACTAGGCTAGAAAAATAAAGTTTGTTCTACCAGAAATCACAAGTTAGAACTGAGCATTCTCCAAAGTGGAAATTCTAGAGTATAGTGTCATTCCAGGCAAAGATTATTCAGTTCTCATCCCCAACATCCACAACTACCTATCGGAAGGGTTAAACCAGGTCAAAACAGTCCAGCATGATTAGGTTTCATCAAACAATGTCATTATGCTCTTCTAATGTGCAAATAAACCAAATAGGAAATACTAAAATAAAAATAACATTTGACACTGTCCTACAAATTGTTAGCTCCTTGTTGTATCCCCCTTCTGTAACATTAATAAAGGGAATATTTTACTGCAAAGAATGTTTTATTTTATACATCACTAGCCATGAATTTTTGCCATTAGTTATTATACAAATGCGGTCTAGTGCCATTATCCAAATGGCATAACCATTTTACATCCACAATTGACTTCTATAGTTATAAGTAGAATTTTCATGATTTACATAAATACATCTGTCAGTAAAAATTTAACACTGAGATGCAATCTAATATCCATAATATCTGATGTTTTGTAGATGGAAATGTAGGAAAGATATGTTTAAATCACTTTTCATTTAAGTGACTTTATGTAAAAAATAATAATTTAGCAGTTCCAAGTCTCCAAAGGGCATTTTCAAATGTGCATAAAAGAAGTGGTTACAGAGATTTCTAAGAAGCATCTTCCACATCCACATCCTCTTGTAACTGTTGTACCATTTTCTCTTCCAACTGCTTCCCTTTGCCTGCAAGGGGGGCTCAGATAAGATGGATGTTTTGCTTGACTTCTTTGATATCCTGAACTTCATAGCTCTTTATTTTTCTTCAATTTGTTCATTATAAATTTAGCCTGGCATTTCTGTTTGATTTCTTCAACTCTCTTCATTGCATCAATAGTTTTATTCCATAGCTCTCACTGGTATTTGATAGGTTCATTTCCACGTTTTTCAAATTCAAATGAATTATACACTGTAAGCTCTTTACCAGCTGCTTTCTGGAATGCTTTGGTTCACCTAACTTTGTGAGGATTGCACTTCTTTTTGAAGTTTTTATGACGTTTAGATTTGCAAAATCTGAACACCTTGCAATTATTGTGGATGAACATCATGCCATGGCCAGGGTAGATGGTCCCTGAACACAACACTTCTTGATACACATGTTGAACATGTGTGGGTCCCCACAGACCAAACACCAAGCTTGAGACATGATGTGACTTTTATATATGGCGTGAGGTAAGGATTAAGACCCTTTTCTCCATACTGATATCCAGCCATACTGGTTTCATTTCCAGCATGGTTTATTAAAAAGATGATCTTGTATTTATTGAATTGCCTTGGGATCTTGCTAAAACAGCAATTTATCATATAATTGTTGGTACCTTTTCCAAATTTTGACCTTGAATATGTAATGTGTATTTTTATTAGCTCAGATCAGCTTCTTCACTGTTTAGGAGCACTGCCTCTGCATTCAAGATGAGGGTCATTGGTTCCCTATTTTTCAGCCCACCTGAGCCAATAAAAGACAATGGCAGAAGGAGAGAATGTGTGGTTTTCCAATTTCCTAAAGAGGAGCAAGTGTAGTGGCAGCATGATAATATCTTTAGCTTGCTGCCTATTTAATTTCCACTGGGGAAAAATGCAGCTACCTGAGCTTGAGATTTTATCTTTAAGTAATAATATTTAAAAATAATGAACATTTGATGGGTACTCACTATGTGCTGGGCGTCATCCTAAGTGATATATAAGCCTTACAAAAGCCCTTTGTGGTAGGTACTATTATTGTCATCTCTATATTCTAAATGAGGAAACTGAGGGTCAGAGAGCATAAGTATGCTCATGGTCATTTAGCAGTAAGTGGGAGAGATAGGACTCAACCTAAGCTATCTGGTTTCAGGACCTAAATCCTTAACCATATGACTACACACTCAGAGAAGACTGGGGCCTTCTGATTCTCAATTGTTCCATTGCTTAAGACAGTGATTCACCAAAATCTTTTTAAAAATATCTGACTGTCCTTGATCCATCTCAGATTTTTTTTTTTTTAATCTTTCAGGTAAGCAAAGAGTGCGAAAGGTTGGTGAGCAGGGACTAACTCTCCGCAAAGTTGCAGAGAGCAACTCTTCTATACTAGGTCATAGAAGTTGCACTAGCAGCCCTGCCACTCCTGGCACCAGTTATTTCTGAGTGCCTGCTATATTCTGTGGAATCAGGGAGTGACAAAAGTGACATATGATAAATTCCTTGTCCTTAAGAGGCTGTCGTATTTCTTGGGCTCTGGTAGCTTTATAATCAAACTTTCAATGCCCTTTAAATTTAAAAAATGGTCTTAAAATTACCTTTCTTAGCTTCCTGTATCATATTGCTTAAAATAGTTAATAAACTTTCTTTCTTTGTTTTTTTAAACTGAGTGAAGGATCTTGTAGAGTCTTTGGTATTGTTGATTATTTGATTTACTCTCAAGTAGTCAGAGGTGCTTCTGTAGAAAAGCAAATAACTGAAATTATCATTCCACAATCCCATGTGAGGTACATGCCTTTTCACCAAAAGATTGCCACTGATGTATTTTCTCACACAGTGTAGAAATATTCCATTAGTCACAGAATAGTGTATGGACGTGGTCCAATGTCAACGGAATCATCATGCTATTTGGGGGATGTGTTATCAGTTATGTTTGTATTGTAGATAAAGAGTCTTGTGAAAGGAAGCTATTGTATTTTGGGCTTTATTTTGAAGTAGATGAGAAAGTAAAGAAACATACCAGAAACTAAGTATAAAGACTGTTCCCACTGATTTTGGTGGAGCTGCTTTCCTTGTCTTGGAAATCAGTGTTTACATGGCATATTGTATTTCAGCCTGATGTAAATTAAATTGAATGACCTACTATGATTGTTAGCTATTTCATTGCTAACTGGTTATAAGAATAAGTGATTTCAGAGTAATTTCACCAAGAAAATTTCATTAAGGAAAATTTGTCTAAACTCGTTTATTCTAGGCAAACTATTAAAATATCTAGAACCCTTGTTGAATAATCAAATTTATTTTGCCATTTGATCCCAATTCTTCTGTGTGTATGTGCACATGCATGTGAAGTGTAGCAGGGAAGGGAGTAGTTTGTTTTAACTCAGGCTGGGATTTTTGAAAAGACCGTGGTAGCATTAAAAGTGCTTTAGACTGGAAGTGGTGGCTCATGCCTGTAATCCCAGCACTTTGGGAGGCAGAGGCAGGAGGATCATTTGAGCCCATGAATTAAAGACTAGACTGGGCAACATAGTGAGACCCTGTCTCTACAAAAATATGAAATAAATTAGCCAGATGTGGTGGCATGCACCTGTAGTCTGAGCTGCTTGGGAGGCTGAGGTGGAAGGATTGCTTCAGTCCAGGAAGTTCAGGCTGCAGTGAGCTATGATTATGCCACTGCACTCCAGCTTGGGTGACAGAGCAAGGCCCTGTCTCAAAAAAAAAAAAAAAAAAAAAATGCACTTTAATGGATGAATTTTAGCTAATTTGATCCACCTTTTATTCTACATCCTCTTTGTAATAACTTTTGGCAAGTACGTGTTGATTTATACTGGGTACTAGGCACTGTGGTGATGTGGAAGCTTAGGGCAAAAGGCATGCCTAGTTTCTGCTAGAAGCTTACAATCTGTCTGTATGTGTGAAGGGAAATAATGCTAGATGCCATTTACTGAGTTCTACTCTGTGTCAGGCACCAAGGCTTACTCATTTTACATCTAATCCTTACTACCATCCTACAAGGAAGGTGCATTATTTTTCCCATTTTACAAATGAAGAGACAGAGGTTCAGAGAGGTTAAGAAACAAACCGAAGATCATGCCACTAATAAGCAAAGAGTATAGTTGATAAATATACAATGGAGTGGTAATTAAGACCAAAAATGTTTTTGTTGTTTTTTTTTTTTTTTTTTTTTTTTTTTTTTTTT
>NW_016820098.1:1776030-1829402 GCF_001698545.2 Rhinopithecus bieti | reverse complement strand
GCTCACTGCAAGCTCCGCCTCCCGGGTTCCCGCCATTCTCCTGCCTCCACCTCCCGAGTAGCTGGGACTATAGGCGCCCGCCACCTCGCCCGGCTCGTTTTTTTGTATTTTTTAGTAGAGACGGGGTTTCACCGTATTAGCCAGGATGGTCTCGATCTCCTGACCTCATGATCCGCCCGTCTCAGCCTCCCAAAGTGCTGGGATTACAGGCTTGAGCCACCACGCCCGGCCAAGACCAAAAATGTTTTAAGAAATATTTAAAAATTAAAAGATGGAAAGATTTTTTTTATCAAAAATCATATAGATATGTAATCATAATAAGAAATCAAAATGGAAGGAAGAATTTGTTTATTCTGTACTACAGTTTTCTGTAAGTTAGTTAACAATAGTTTTTGGTTTAGGAACAAAGGAACACCAAGATCTCAGTGATTTAATACAATAAAGTATTATTTCTTGCTAATAAAAATACTGATGCATGTCTGTACAGCTCTCTTCCAATTAGTGACTCAGGAATCCAGGGGCCGTGTATCTTGTGACATTATCATCTCTGTGTGGTTTCTAGTATCTCCCCAGCAGAGGAAGGGAGGCCGTGGAGATGGCATACTGACTAGTAAAGTCATACTTTACTGACTTTAGTCATATTGACTAGCTGACCTGAAAACGGCGCAACTGCACCATCTCACATTTCATTGGCTAAAACTAGCCACATGATCAACCTAACTGCAAGAGGGCCAAGAAGTTTAATTCTCCCATTAGTCCTCCCATGTGCTCAAGAATTGAGAATTATTTATGAGTGAACATCAGACGGCTCTACTGTGTCTGATGTTCATAATTCAACTCCAGGCATTATTTGTAGAATTAACATAGTTTGCAGAGCATCTTGAAATGAAAGCAAAGAATGACTATTTGTCATTATCTGGATAGATGTCTGATCATTAGTCCATTGATTTTATATTCATCTAGTCTGAAACTGGAAGTGATCCTGGATCTAAACCCTATCCAACTTGCTTGATTGACAACTGGTAGTCCATTATCCCCCACACATTTAAAGGATAAAATCTCAAAAATGTTGATTCATCTACTAAATTGGAACATGGCTTCACTTCTGATTAATGCACAGTTTTATTATGTTTATCTTAAACATATGATGCAGTGGCTATGATAACACCAAATTTCTATCATTTTGTTAATGTGTTTTAACATCAAGCAAAATTTTAGAAAATCTCTGGCATACACATTTTATAACTTAGGAAGATTTAAATCTCTCTATGTGTAGTCAAAGTTGATAAGACTGGATCATGCATTATTTAGATTAACAGGGCATTTACCCACCTCATGCATAGAACATCTATGAATATCCCAGTTCTGTTAAAGCTGTTATTTAACTTTGCAGCACCATTTGACACTGTTGATCACTCTTCCCTCTTGCAAATGCTCTTGGCTTCATATCCACAGCTTCAGTTATCAATCTGTGTCCAAAAGACCTTCCAATTTTATTCTCCAGCCTGGTCCTCTCTTCTGAACTAATAATCTTTATTATATCTAACTGCCCATTTGATTTTTTTACTTATCCCAAGTCTAACTTATGATCCTCCCCCATGTTCCCCTTGTGCTCTCCACCTTCATAAGTGGCACTGCCATCCTTCTGGTTGCTCAAGCTCTCCCTTCAGTTCATCTAATCCATTATCAATTCTATCAATTGTACATTCTTAACATCTCTGAAATTCATCCATTTGTCTCCACTGTACTTTACCATACTGGCCCAAGCTGTCACTATCTCTGGCCTCTAACACTGCCATTTCTGCTTTTGTACACTGTACCTATGATAGTCTTTTCAATATGGAAATCTGATCATTCCACCCCCTCACTTAGATCCCACTGCTCTTCGGATAAAGATCTAATTTTTTTTTTTTTTTTTGGAGATGGAGTCTTACTCTGTTGCCCAGGCTATACTGGTGCTATCTCAGCTCACTGCAACCACCGCCACCCGGGTTCAAGCGATTCTCCTACCTCACTCTCTGGAGTAGCTGGGACTACAGGCATGGCACCACCATGCCCAGCTAATTTTTGTATTTTTAGTAGAGACAGGGTTTTGCCTTGTTGGCCAGGCTAGTCTTGAACTCCTGACCTCAAGTGATCTGCCCACCTCGGCCTCCCAAAGTGCTGAGATTACAGGCATAAGCCACTGAGCCCAGTTAAAGATCTAAGTCTTTAACAGGTTTACGAGGCATTGCGGAGTCTGTGTCTCCAATGCTTCTCCCATCTTGTCTCATACAACTTTCCTCCTTCTATCCTCTGCTCTAGGCTCCAATAGGTTCTGTAAGCCTCATATGCCCACTTCTGACTCAGGACCTATGTGTATGTTGGTCCATGGGCTGGAACTGAGCTGTGTAATACCATAGCCACTAGCCATGTGTGATTATTAAAATGAAATAAAATTAAGAATTCAGTCCATCAGTCCCACTGACTATGTTTTACATGTACATGCAGCTAGAGGCTACCATATTGGACAGTGGAAATATAGAACACTTCCATCATTGTACAAGACCCTATTGGACAATACTGTCCTAGAGTATTCTTTACTACCTTTCTATACCCTTCCTTCTGTGTAACTTCCTTAGGGAAGCCCTTTTTTTTTTTCTCTTACTCCAATTTCTACTGGACTCAGTTTTCTTTGTATCTAAATCCACCACCCCAGAGAGCACCACGAACACATCCGTAGTCAAAGTTACGCTTATTTAGCCTGCCTCAGCAGGAGACCCTTACCAGCATCTCAGTCAGGGAGAGTTGAGAGCTCTTCATAATGTTTGAGCATGTGCTGGATGAGTCCAAGGAGGGATTACAGAAGTGACAACCAGCTCTGAATTGGATACTGTCAAGATGTAGGGACACCCAGAAACTGGGTATCTCATGATCATTGTTCAGAAGGAGGGAGCATTATTCACCTTGTTATTGTGTTATTATCTCCTGGGGCTCTGTTGGAAGCACTGCTTACCTCCTGTCGACTTTATCCATGTTTCTCTGGAAGCATTGCACTCTGTTAGGAACATTAAGGTTGACTGCCAGTGGTGCCAATTTTTGCTTTCTCATAGCAGTGAATGTGATAAGCTCATATAGAACTGTTGCTCTTCTTCAGAATGCCTGCACACAGTTTGTAGTTTTTAAAAATAAACAATTGTTTGATTAGTGTTTTTTCCTACTTGACCAGAAGCTTCATGAGAGCAGAGACATAGTCTCCTTTTGTTCACCGCTGTATCTGTAGCACTGAGCACAATGCCTGATATAAAGTAAATGTTCAGTAAATGTTTATTCAAAGAGTGAATGAATAAATGATGGGACCTAAAAATTAGTGGCTAGTCAAAGACAAGAAATGGTTTAGCAATTTATGATTTCCGTACAGTTAAAGAAACATTGTCTTTTTGAGACATATTCTTACCAGATAGCTCGTTCCCACAACGCAAGAGAAAGAACAGAATTCCAATATTTGAGATTTAAATATGTTTACGATTGCCTGATGTCCAAGGTCCTTTAAGAGTAATCTATCAAATATATGTTATCATACCTTCTTTACTATCATTTTTCTGGGTTCAAATTTATAGATGCACTATATCAAGTCACAGTAAAATACAGTGATGTTGGCTGTCTGACTGCCTTTTGGCATTCTACAAATTATATTAATAGGTCTCCAAACAACTGTGGAAACTTGATAACTGTTTCCAGAACAACCTGAGCATTTTGGTTCTAATTCCTAATACTAATTCATTTATAGCCATATAACCCATCAATGTAATCAGGTCTCATCTAAAGGATGGTGATGTTTTCTAGGTACACTATCCATTTAATTCTTTTAAAATTAGAAAGATAATGTAACAGAATTGAAGAAAAAATTTTCAACTTAATAAAAAGTAATATCTAGGCTTGTAACATGGTAACTACAGTAGTCACCACTACTATAACATGGAACTAGGAAAAACATTTATTTTTTCACAGTTCTTATCCTCATGCATTTATGCATTGAAGTGGGATTCTGTATTTCAGCCAGCACATATTTGAATTTTTCTGAGTCTGAAGATTTGTAGTATCATACCTTCTCGCGCCATCTGGGGAATTAGAACCACAGAATTTACAAGTCCAATATGCTTTAGGAGGCTAGCCTATCCTCAGACTGCAGAAATCTATGGCATGGATGGTAATCCATTCTTGCCATGTATACTAATGCTGATTCACCATGGTTTGTATGGGTTACTGCATATTCCTTCAAGCAAAGACTTTGGAAATGCATCCGTGTCTCCAAGTCACTCCTTTAAATATTTTTTTCATCATATTACCTCCCACTCCAAAATTTTCTAATTCCTGACCATATTAAATGTAAATACATTTTCCTAAATCAGTCTGTCCAGTAGAACCTTCTGCAATGATGGAAAATTTTTTAATACTATCCAACGTTAGTCACTAGCCAATGTGTGAATGTAGTACTTGAAATGCGGCTAGTTGACTGAGGAACCGAAAGTTTAAATGTATCAATCTAATCAACTTAAATTTAAATAGCACATGGAGCTAGGGGCTACCATATTGGGCAGCAAGACCTAAATTTTCAAGCTCCTACTAAATAACCAGGCAAGGCCTGTGTCCTTGGTCTCATGTATGCACCACATTTGTAGTCATCATTTTTGTCTTGACTCATGGTGGCCTTCTCTTGCTTGGGTTACTTTCTCTCAGTTCCTTCAGTTAATCCAGGCTGTCTTTGGCTTCCAAGGGTCACAGTGAAGTTCACCAGCTCTATGAAATCCCCCTATAATTTTGCTGATCTTCCTTTCCTGGCAATGCCCATTCTATGCTTTTCCAGTCAAGACACATGAATGAATGATGATTCAACATAGACTTTCATATACAGTCATTTGCTGTATTTTAGTTTTTTTTTTTTTTTTTTTTAATGTGAATGTGTTGCATCCCCTCAACCAATTTTTATCTCTCTGAGGCCAGGACAGTGTCATATATAATTGTGTGTTTCTTCTGGCACCAAAGCAGATGGTGAAGCCCCAGAAAATTCCCATTGAATGCTTTGCTGATTACCTAATTGATTGCAAAAGAAACACAAATCTGTACCTTTGATTCTCTGTCATGATTATTTAATCAGCCAACAAGTATTTGGGCAATGTTCATGGGATTCGTCTGGGTAAAGTTCGAAGGGAAGATCATCTTCTTGAATTCAAGGAGTAAGACTGGATAAGAAGAAGGATCATAAATATGTATGGAAACTATGATATAAGGTATGCTGAATTCCAGAGATGATGGTTAGGGGTTGTGAGGAAGTTTGGAAAATAGCTGTGATAACATTTCTCCTTTAGAAGGAAACCCTTGAAATGCTGGTCAAAGAATGTAAGTTTATTGCACAGAAATGAGAGACAGGAAGGTTATTTCTTAGGACGAGACACTTGAAAAATGGTCATAGTGAAAGAACAAGATATGTGGTCAATGAAATCCTTTTTCATCTGCATTCTACAATATTCACTTCAGATCAAGAATTAGGGCTTTTGGTCATCTACTTTTGAAAAGGTTCTAAAACGTAGCAAAGCACATCCTATATGTACTGTGCATACAATTGAACATCTTGAGACCCAAGCTTCTTTGTGTGTAATACTAAACTTAGTTTCCCCAGAAAACCTACTCTTATAATATTGTGATAATGAAGATCCTTAGAGAAGGGCACTGAATAGGGTCAAACTATTACTTTATAATAGTATTTATACACGTACATAGTGCTCACTATGTACCAGGCTCTATTCTTAGTAACTTTTTTTTTTTTTTTTTTTTAAGAAAATAGGGTCTTGATAGGCACTCCAGCCTATCACTCAGGCTGGACTCAAGTGATGTGATGGTAGCTCACTGCAGCCTTGAACTCTTGGTCTCAAGATATGCTCCCGCCTCAACTTTCTGGGTAGCTGGGACTACAGGCATGAGCCACCACACACAGCTAATTTTATTTTATTTTATATTTTGTCAAGACAGGTCTTGCTTTATTGTCCAGGCTGGACTGAAACTCCTGGCTTCAAGCAATTCTCCTGTCTTGGCCTCCCAAAGTGTGGGATTATAGGCATGAGTCACCATGCCCAGCCTATTCTTAGTACTTTTTAAAACTTATTTAATTCTTCTATTTATTACAATAAATAGAAGAAATTTTATAGGTGAAGAAAATATAGCATTTGCCTCATTTTATATAGGTAGCAGGTAAAAGAGCTAGAACTTGACCCTAAACAATCTTGCTCCAGAAACTATGTTCTTAACCATTCTACTGTATTGCTTTTTGCTGTGCTATATGACCTCTGTGTAATTCATGTTCTATTAATTCAGAATTTATGACATTTGGAATAAGTGTTGGAGACAATAGCAAATGGCAGAGATGTATTATGTATTTGAGGAAACAGCTTCCAGTACCTCAAACACTGTAGGAACACCTGTGAACACGTGAATAACATACAAAGCACAAATGTGTTTTCTGTTGAGTGTAGCTCTAAGTGAGGAGGTGATAGGTGAGTTCTATGACTACTTTTGCTGTAGTTGAAAAACATAATATCAAATATATAACTTTCTTTTCTAGTGAGAGAATAAAATAGTTGGAATACATTTATTATTATCATTTTTGCATAATGACTTACCTACTTGTTTTAATTCCAATGACTCATATTTTGCAGAAATTTCGGAGTGCTTCAGTTGGGGCTGAGGAGTACATGTATGATCAGACATCAAGGTGAGTTACCAGGAGATGCATCCTTAGAAACTGATTAACTGATAACCCTTTAAATGTACCTTCAAGTTATACCTTTAAACCTTTTTTCTTTGTAAACTTTTAAAGAACAGTGTGATTTCCTTTGCCTCAGTGCTTTTTTCTTTATACAAAGGACTTCTATATCATTATTTCCAGTATTGACCAATTTTCTGGGGCCTACACCCCTTTTCTTCCTTCTGTTGGTTAGACATTCCTTCTTAGGTGTTCCTCTGAACCTCATACTCATGTGCTTCCAGCCCAACAAGTGTAATATGAAGCTCTATCTTTTTTTCTTCTTTCCCTCCTCTTCTACTTGTTTCACACCTGGTGTTCTGCTTTTATTTCCTATTGTGGCTAATGATGTAGCCATTTTCCAAGCCGCCCCAGCTAGAGGTAAAGGATTTGGCTTCTTTTCTGTTGGACTTTCTCAGCACTTGCCAAATGCTGAATTGTTTGTTCCACTTGTCATCTCTTTTCCAAATTATCCTTGTCAACTTTCTCCTGAGCTATTGCAATACATTGGATCTCCCTGCCAACACTTCTTTTTTGTTCCACTGTGCACATAGCCAGCTACCAGCTATCATGCACTCAGGTGACTTCCATGTGCAGCAGTGTGAGTAGGATTGGGGATAAGATATAATCTCCCCTTACAAGAGGTCCATACACTTTTGGAGGAGACAAATGTGATGACAGACAAATTGAAAAACATTTGCTAAGAGATGAGTCCTGCTATGGAGATATATAAACAGAGTTAAATGGACCTATAGTCCTGCACATGTGTGTGGGAGTAGGAAGGTGTGTGGGGTTGAGGGCAAATATTCACAGGAAGTGGCATTTGAGCTGCATCTTGAAGGGTTAATAGCAGGTGTTTTCTAAGGAAAGAAGGAAGATTAAGAACATTCCAGGTAGAAGAGTCATGTTTTAAGACCTTGGTTATGCTCACGTCTGAAGACAGGAGAGAATGGCAGCTGGGCGTAGTGGCTCATGGCTGTAATCCAGCACTTTGGGAGGCTGAGGTGGGAGGATCACTTGAGCTCAGAAGTTCAAGACCAGCCTGGCCAACACAGTAAGACGCCATTACATTTAAAAAAATTAAAAAAGAGAGAGCAAGAAAGTGGCAAGGAATGAATTTATCTCCCCCATTTACAAAACTTACCAAGTATTTCATCATTTCAGGCAGAACTGAACTCAAATTCCTTATGAAGGTCATCAGGGCCCTCTATGTTTTGGTCCCTCTTTACTTAAAATCCCATCTCCCACTATGTTTCTTGCCCCTTTGCTTTTACGCATATGGCCCTCTTCCATTCTCTTGGTTTCCTCTTAAAGTCCTCTGGTTCCAATCTCAGGCTCCCCACTCATCCTTCCCAGATCATCTTATTTAGAATTTGGAGTGTGTTGTGGAGATGGGGCAGGAAGCAGGAGGCAGGGAAGACTAGACTTGAAATTGCCTTCTAAAATGTGGGAATAAGAGTCTAATTTGCATGCTGTAAATCCAAAGTACCATGTCAGCAGCTGCCAGGCCAGTGGGAAGAGCAAGGACCTAACCAGTGACTTGACCTAGTTTCTCTTTCCACTGCTGCCATGGTCCAGTAGAGTGAGCATGTCTCTTAGCCTCCCCTTAGCTGCGAAATGAGGAAGGTGGGCTGAATCTCAGGTTTTTATCCTGTGTTATGGGCAAGCTTGATGGACACAAATCCCTGAAATTATATTAAAAATCGTTTGTGTTCATAAGTGTCTTTATCTGGGAAGGAAAGTTCACTGCTTTCTTCATGTTTTCAAAGCAATCTGTGTCCTAGACAAGACGCAAGCTACTGGTCTAGGTGATTCCTAATATCCTGTCTGGGTCTAAAATGCTATGATTCAATGGCACTGCATTGAAATTGCTTTTTCAGACAAAATGACAATGGAATCAGTTCTGTTTTGAATGATTTATTTCCCAACTTCTTTTAAGACACATATTCTGGAATTTGCTTAGTTTATTAGCTTAAGCCTAAGATTTTTTATCATAAAAGGGGAATATTATTCTGCCCTTCAGATTTTTTTGTCATCATAAAAGTTCAAAAATAAATAAAACATTACAGAAATATTTAACTTAGAAAGCAAGAACCCCCCATAATCCTGTCAGGAAGCCATTTTCAGAGACAAAGTTTGAGTCATTTTTGTGCCCAGCCTTCCAAAGACTTTGAAATAAAAGAGCTAAAAAAATAAACTCAATGGAGAGTTTCTGATGATCTAGAAAATACGCAGTGTTTGTTATTGGATTGTCACTGTGTGCTGTCCTGCAGTATAGCAGAAATAAATATTTCTGAATGAATGTGTTAAACAAAAAATGATTGTGGTTCATACCTGTTGTGTTATTTTAAATAATTGATATTCTCTTTGAAGTTGGGAAAAATCAGTGTTTATCTTTTGTAAATTATATCATGTTTTTAAAAAAATATGAGGGACACTATTTAGAGCAGGGATCTGCACACTTTTTCTGTAATGAACTAGAGAGTAAGAATTTGAGGTTTAGCAGGCTATCATCTCTACCACAACAACTCAACTTTGCTGTTGTAGTACGAAAGCAGTCATAGACAATATGTAAACAAGTGAGTGCAGTTGTGTTCCAATAGACTTTATTTACAAAAACAGGCAGTCAGATGGATTTGGCCTATGGGTCATCATTTGCAAACCCCTGATTTTGAACAACCCTGCCATGAGTTCTTCTGCAGGCTTGAAAGCAAGAAGCAAAAGACAAAAAGTACTCCCTGTTATTAGGGAACTAGATTCTCAGGTGAATGTTTGAGTTTTGGATTTTCATGTTTTGAGATGCTTTATAGTAAGATACAGCAATCTGTAACACCTTGGTTAGACAACAAAACAAAACAAAAAAAGGTTAGGTATATACAAGAATTGAACAAAATTATTTATTTCATTGTTTTGTTGTTAGGGTAAAAATGGCAAATTCTATTCATTCTTAAGCTTCGAGCATTACCTAATTGCCAGCTAAGATTTACCAGGGGTTCTCCTGGTAGAGCTTTTTCTTGCACAATTGGCCAGGCACATCGTGGACTTTCTCCCCTTCCAAACCATCTGGTTTATGGGCCACTATTAGAAATGTTGTATACGTTGCACTAGCAATGACCTTTGGTCTGGTCTCATCTCTTTTGCCATATGCTGTGTTTTGTCTCTAAAACAGTAAACATTGGTTAATATTGATGTGAGATGCTATTGGTGTGAAATTGGTCAAAAAAGCAGAAATGTCCAAGTGAGTGGATCTGACCGCTATTTGTTTTCTTTCACAGTGGCACGTTTCAGTACACCCTGGAAGCCACCAAATCTCTCCGTCAGAAGCAGGGGGAGGGCCCCATGACCTACCTCAACAAGGGACAGTTCTATGCCATAACACTCAGTGAGACCGGAGACAACAAATGCTTCCGACATCCCATCAGCAAAGTCAGGGTAGGGGCCACATTTCTCAGATAAAGTACAAAGGAATCCAGTGAATGGAATGGCTACCTCACAGCCTTGTGGAATGGCATGGGAAAAAAGATAAAACCTTCAACATAAATAATTCTAGAACGAATGTCAGAGGGTTGGGGCAAGAGCACTTACTGGCTCGTAGTTTATCATTGTAATCAGTAACCAGTAAATTTCAGGGAAGGGACGTGGTTGGAACATGCTGTCTGACTGTATCCGAGGAATTTTCCCGTTTCACTCACTGCTTATGTGCTTCCTCATTGTGGTTGTTTTCAATCAATTGATCATAATTTTTCAAGTAAGTAGCTGTAAGTCAGAACCCCTCTGTGGGTGAGAAAGAGCTGTGTTCTATTCTGTAAAGGAAAATGCAGTTCACTCTGAATCCCTGGGCCCAGTGGAACTTGGTTTCAAAGCCTTCTGCAGCCCAGTGCTTTCTCAGGGTTCCAGAGACAAGGTACGATCCCCACCAGGAGTCACTTGGGGGAATTTGCAGATTCATGAGTGTTAGTTCTACTTGTGGGAAATGCAACTGGCTCTCCCTTCTCTGGAAGCCTGCCAGCTTCTGGCGTACTTGCTACTGCCAAGAAGGGAGAGGACCGGTAATCCTTCTCTACTGAAAATGAAAATGATAGCACAGCTCTGAAAAGAGGTGGAAGGACTTTCCTGATCTGTTGTAAAATGATTTATGCTGTTGTGTCCATGGTGCCCAGCCCACCTTATTTTAGTCACAGCTCCCTCCTCCTAACCACTTCAGAACACTTAAGAAAGGAGCACATGGTGTGCCTACAGCGCCACAACTCGGGCACACCCCCCAGTGCAGGTGGGGCACAGGTTCCACACAAGGCTGAGCTCACTGCAGTGAGAAAGTTGTGTGCGCATCAGGAGAATTACTAAGTTCTAACGCTGTAGTCAAGACTGCAGTAGAGAATATGCCATCATAATAATAATAGCAAGAGTCATAAAATAACAATTTATATTTATTATCTTCAAGCGCCAGGTATTGTATTAGGTACCATCTGTCTAGTAACTCATTGAAACTGACAACAACCCTATGAAAAAGGCACTATTGTTTTTATGATATTACAGATAAGGAAACTGGGTGATAAAGTTTCAGAAGCTAGTAACTGGCCAAGGTTACATAGCTAAAAGGCAAGGGAACCAGGATCCACCCCAGGCCATCAGACTCCTGAACCCAACTCTCTTTACCATGAGGTTGCATTGTGTTAAGCAGCATGGAGGGCTGAAGGCAGGCAAATGTTAGCCTGGATATATTTCTCTCTGGATATGTTTCCTATAAATTACATCCTCCCCCTCTCGTATATGAGCATCTGCTAAGAAGACGCTGAATAAATTTGCTTTTTTTTTTAAGCCTTATAAATTCCAAGTGTTAGTATAACTCGTATACACCCTCTTAACACCATTATCATCAACCTGGAAAAAATGGTGGGTGGTTAGTATTCTAAGGTCACGACAAGAGTTTGGAGTACAGGGACTTTCCCAAGAATTCTACTTTGCTGCAATCATGAAAATAATTTAATAAGAAAATTTTATTTCTTTATGTTCCATTTTGGCTGAAATGAAGAGTCTCCCCTTTTTTGTAAGGACTTCAACCTCCACCCTTGGAGACTAAGTTGGCACCTCTCAGAGTGGCTCTTTCTTAACTCCCCAGCTCTGGGGCAGGAAGGAGAAATGTGTTTGTAACCTACCAGCATTTATTTCTGAGAACAGTGTTTCATTCCAAGTCAAAGCGTGTAGGGCGTGGTAACAACAGTTTCAAACTGCTTTTTTCTTTATCATTGAAGAAATAAATTTCCATACCAAGAATATGCCATTATTTATGCTAATTTAGACACTTGCCAGAAAAAATATTACTTTAAATGTTATTGTTATTTTGAGACAGAAATAAATACCAGGAAGCCACGCAGTAAGCTTTTACACATAAATGGAAAAGTTTGAGGCGTGGCAGAGGGTAGAATGAAAAGCTGGCTGAGCTCATAGTTGCGCCAGCACAGAGAATGGTTTTTCTTTGTTGTCATGTATCCAGTGCCTTTGAAGATCACACTGCTTGTGAATTTGAAACAATATGGATACATATTTCTACACCGTTTTCCTAACAAACATCTGCTTTCTTGTGTAAAAATTGTTTACACATACTTTAGGCAAGAGCCAGATTTCGAAGTGACAGCCAGCCACCAGCATGTATTTACTGTCTATTATTCGTCAGGTGCCAGAGTGAATGGCAGACACTGTTTCTGTCCTTGCTAAGTTTGATGTTAATTGGGAAGACATTGCCATTGGCTGAATAATTGTAAATAAGTAAATGATTACTAATGTGTAAACTGCTACAAAGGAGAAGGTTGTTTTGGTTTTGGTTTTGGTTTTCGAGACAGGGTCTTGCTTTGTCACCCAGGCTAGAGTACAGTGGCATGATCACTACTCATTGAAGCCTCAACCTCCCAGGCTCAAACGGATCCTCCTGTCTCAGCCTCCCAAGTAGCTGGGACTTCAGATGTGCACCACCATGCCTGGCTTTTTATTTTATTTTATTTTATTTTATTTTATTTTATTTTATTTTATTTTATTGCAGAGACAGGGTCTCACTATGTTCCCCAGACTGGTCTTGAATTTCTGGACTCAAGAGATCTTCCCACCTCAGTTTCCCAAAGTGTTGGGATTACAGGCATGAGTTACCCGGCCTAGCCCTAAGAAGTTCTTAAGGAATGAAAGTCCATGAAATATTTTTCTGGAACAGTAGCAAGGTGCCTAAGAAGTGTTTTGGATGTGCAGTGAGAGGAGGAGTATTCCTGATACTGTAATTAAAGGGTTTTATTTGGAAGAGGGTTGTTTTTGGTACTGTCTCCATTTCGTAAGTGACGGTGAATTAATGTGTATTTAGTTTAATGAGGCTGTTTATAATTTAGAACTGAAAAGAGTTTTGAATTCTTATTTCTGCAAGATATAATTAGTTTCTCAAGCTCATTTTTAAAGTACATTCACATTAGATTTAAATAGATATCATAGTTGCTCTTGTGTTTTTCGGTGTATGAAATATCTGTAGTTTAGATCTATGTTCACCAGTACGAATTTGTCTTTTAGCATCTTCCTCATTTCCTTGGTATTTTTCTCATTAATTTTGATATTCCAGCCTGAGGCACTTCATTAGACCACAAACAGATGTTTGCTTCTTTACAAATGGCATCACATTTTATGTTTAAGGAGTAAAAATTTCAAAAGAATGCTTGTTTCCAATGCAAGAAAAAAAATATTTGGGTGGGTTTCTGTTGACCTCACAAAATGATACATTTGCTGATAATTGGTTGATCTGGTTGTTTATAACCTCCTGGTAAAACTGATGTAGGACTCTTTTTTTTTTTTTTTCCTTCATGCTGTTCTTATTTTTCAATCATTTTTTGAGTAGGTCCATTTTATAACAAAACAGACCATACAACCAAGCTTGTCTGGGCTTTTCTAAAGCCAGAAAAGCAACATGACACAAAAACACCTCTGGTAGAACTTCCAGAACTGGAGACTGAGGCAACAGAGGCACTGAACAAAAAGTAAGCTCCACGATTCTCCCCTCTGCAGAGTGTGGTGATGGTGGTCTTCAGTGAAGACAAAAACAGAGATGAACAGCTCAAGTACTGGAAATACTGGCACTCTCGGCAGCATACGGCGAAGCAGAGGGTCCTTGACATTGGTAAGTTGACCTTGACTTCCCTGTATAATCCTCGATAAACTGACATGTTGTCTCGATGCCAAGGGGAGCCCGGCACAGTAATCACAGCTGGAGCCACAGAGCTCTTGTGATGTGCCAGGCACGAGTCTATGTCAGGACATTCAGTGCAGATCAGACTGAGTAACCAAAATCAGGCTAAGCCGAGAGCAAAGCATTTTCTATTCTATGAAAGTCAACTGTGTCTCATAAAATCATAGTCATATATTTAGATTTGCAATGACCATTTCAATTCCTAAAACGTGTTTTCATGGCCTCTCCATTTGAACCTAATAGGCAGTCAGCAGGTCGGATGAACCCTTATCCCTGTGACATAAATAAACTCAAGCTCATGTGACCCTAAAGGCATTTGGCAAAGGTCACGTGACTGCACAGTGAGTTTCTAGTTCCCTGTCCAGTGTTTTTTCCATTTCAACACACTCCTAATGTATGCAATGCTAGGTGGTCAGGCAAGTGAACCGTTTAAAGAAGTGAATCTGCCAGGAGTCTGTATACCCCTAAACATGAGGTCTGTTCTGTACAGACCAGCAGCCCCCTGGATGGCACATCACTCGGGGTTCAGTCTGGAAGGCAACACCCATGCCCAGTAATTCACTGGGCATGAGTTCATTGCCAAGGTTGGCGAGGCTGAAGGCACAATGAGACAACTCAGCTATTACCTGCAGGGCTGGAGAATCAAAGGGAGGAGGAGGTGGGTGTTGGAGGAGCCACCCAGCAGGAGCTGGGACCACAGAGAGAGCTGCTTTCCAATGGGAGATGAAAGCACAGCAGAATCGCTGCCAGAGACATTCTCAATGCCAAGAGGGAGGAGAAGAACTGTCCTGGCTTCTCTCTGCCTCCTGATCTCCTGCCAGTGCCTCCCATTGGCAGAATTTAACTCAGAGTCAGAGGGCACATTAACCCAGAAAGTGCAGTTTGCAGAATCAACCTCTGAGATGCAGAGCAAAGCAGGGGAAGTCAGGGAATAGATCTTAAAGGCTCCAAAATTACTTAAAACAGACAGTAATGTATGTGTTTCCAAATAATTTTAAGACTGTTTCCATAAGCAGTAAGTCATTTCTCATTTGTAGACTTTATTACTCCATTTTGCTGACTAAGATGCTGCAGTCCAAATGAGTGTGGGCTAAGTGAAGGTTCCTATCATGTTGGGTATGAAAAGGTATTACTGAGCCTTGCAAAGGACGATTACTTTGATTTCTTACACACTGCAATGAGGACTTTTCAGATCTTCCATTTCACCCTGGCTAGGACTCCTTGACCACAATGGCAGAGTTTAGTGACTAGGATAGGGTCAGAGACTCACCGTAGAAGATATTGGAACTAGTTACTGGTTTTTCTTACAAAATAGTTAAGCCACTCCTCACCCCTGCATCACACACATACACCTATTGTATTAACTAGTCAAACATATTTGTCGAATAAACAAGGAAACTGGGGCCTAGGAAGGCTCACTGGCCTATATCACATGACTCTCCCTCAGATAATTAGTGCAACAACCGGGATAAGATCTGCCTTCCTGACCTGGGTTGATAAACTAAACCAAGACCTGGTGACTAGGACGGGGGTTGGGGATACTTGCCTTAACCTGTTTAGTTAAATCTGCATAGAGCAGAGGAACAATTTTATTTTATTTAAAAAGTTAGCCTTATAATTATTACCGAAGAAAATGAAAGGAGCAATTAAAGAGAAATATGGAGTGGGTCCAAATAAGGCAAATAATAAAAGCATTTTACTGGTATACCTGTTGATCCAACTTTGATATCGTTACAGGGTTTACTTTTCTGAGACTAGAATGGTTTCTCAGATCTTCAAATCTTCAAATCTTCTCTTCTTTATCATCTCTTGCCTGCCTTCAGACTTTTCTTTCTGTATACACGTGTGTCCCCATAGACACACACATGCTTTGTCTCTGAGATTTGTGACATTTACTTCATGGGTAGCTGGGTTACTTGCTTACAACCTGAGAACAAGGCATTAAATCCATCAGTTAGCTTCAATGAGACATGTATTTTCTGAGCACAGTCTCTACCCCAACTTCAACTTGACATCTGCTCACATAGAGTGAGAAAATATGCAAAAATCTCATTTAATTCATTCTTCTGCTAGATTAAAAAAATCAAATCATGCATTTCTCTGCCAGTGGGTTGTAAACACCATTTCCCATGTAAAGGAGCGCCAATGGTGTCCTGGCACATATGTCTGACTGTTGCACCATCATCTGCTTTAACTCTGGAGTGTGATGTTGAGAAAGTCTCTGAGGTCACCCCTTGTCTCCACTAGGAGTATCATGGAAGGTTATCAGTGCCTGCACAGGGTGAAGGAAGGCAGAGAGTAGGTGGGCCATACATTTACCAATTTTGGTTAGGAACCTACTAATGGCCTAAACAATAAAATAAAAAAAGAAGTATCCGGAATTATTTGATGCATTTCTTTTTCGAAACCTCCGTGAAGCTGGAGGTTAAACTCAGGGCTCAAAAGTCGCAGTTCCCAAATCTCCACCAGCATCTGTGGTCTGCAGATCCAACCAAGTCAGCCAGGCAGTGACCCTGAAGCTGGAGTTAGAGACCAAGATGAGGGCCCCTTAGCTAAAGCAAGGGTTATTATTTTTAAATTGATACATAATAATTATACATACTTATGGAATACCTGTGATATTTTGATACAGGCATACAATATGCAATGATCAAATCAGGGCATTTAGGATATCCATCGTCTCAAGCATTTACCATTTATTTGTGTTCAGAATATCTCAAATCTTCTCTTCTAGCTATTTTGAAATATACAATAAATTATTGCTAACTATAGTCACACAGCTCTGCTGTTGAATGCTGGAACTTATTCCTGCTATCTAACTGTGTTTGTACCCATTAACCAACCTCTCTTCATCCCGCCCTCCCCGTCACTCTTCCCAGCCAGGGTGACCTCAAGGGATCTGCCTGCCTTGGCCTCCCAAAGTGCTGGGATTACAGGCGAGAGCCACTGCACCTGGCCAAAATAACCCATTTTCTTGTTTAAAAGCCGAGATGCTAAGAGGGAAGAATTTTATGCAAGGTCACACATGTGATAAGTGGTATGTAGGTGGGATAGAAACCCAAGAATGCCAACATGTGCACCATTTTTTATTTTTATTTATTTTATTTATTTGTTTACTTACTTATTTATTTTTGAGACGGAATCTCACTCTGTTGCCCAGGCTGGAGTGCAGTGGCACAATCTCTGCTCACTGCAACTCCGACTCCCTGGTTCAAGCGATTCTCCTGCCTCAGCCTCTCGAGTAGCTGGGGCTACAGGCACATGCCACCATACCCAGCTAATTTTTTGTATTTTTAGTAGAGATGGGGTTTCACAGTGTTAGCCAGGATGGTCTCGATTTCCTGACCTCGTGATCTGCCTGTCTCGGCCTCCCAAAGTGCTGGGATTACAGGTATGAGCCACTGCACCCTGCCATTTAAAAAAAAAAAACAATTATTTGAAGCCCTCTCTCCACCATATACCGCCTTTGTATTCCAGCCTCTAGCCAGTTCTTGGCATCCACTAGGCCGTCTACATGGAGAGTGGCTGATTTACAGACGTCCTGATTCTTTGGTCTGTGCCTTCCTCTCCAGATGTGGAGGATGTTTTGCAGTCTGAGTGGTGGACCTCTTGGCTCCTGCTGGTTCTGACACTGGTGGAAGCCAGTTTGATATGTGGTTCTTGTACATTGGGTCATAAACTGTTTGGCAGAAGTTGGGGGCAGGGGAAGAAAACATTAGCAATAAGCTCTAACTTGATATAAGTAAACCAAACAAACCCAGGCCCAAGTGGATTCTGCTGCTTTTCAAAACACATAAGCAAAGTCCTCTAAGTCTCACAAGTTCATTCTTGTGAGCTCCTTGAATAACAACAATTATTCAAGGTCATAAATAAGTTTACATTCTGCAGTCCCAGGAGCATTCCTGTATCAGTTATACCTCCTGTGTGGAATAACCACTTAAATTAAATTTGCAGTTTGATTTCCTCTGAGTGAGAAAGCCCCTTTAAAAGAAGACATGGAGTTAGGAATGGCCCCATATTAGTTAACACCGGTTTCAGGAGAAGCATAGTTATTCCACATTCATTCTGCAAAAGTTTACTGAATACCTACTATGTGCCAGACCCTTTGTTAGGCACTGGCAACACAAATATAATTAAGGCAGAGCCCTGTACTCAAACTGCTCAAGACTAGGGGCAAGAAGATGACTAGCTGAGATACCACGTGGTAAGTGGCAGCATAGAAAAGCGCTTCCCAGAGAAGTTTCTGAGACTCATCTGAAAGGATAACTAGGGCATGCAAGGTCAAAAAGGTAGGGAAGGGTGCTGCAAGTTGTGCAATAGCACATTCATAGGTACGGTAATCAAGACAAACAAAAGTGGGACTGAGGCCGGGTGTGGTGGCTCACGCCTCTAATCCCAGCACTTTGGGAGGCCGTGGTGGCCAGATCACCTGAGGCGAAAAGTTCCAGACCAGCCTGGCCCACATGGTAAAACCCCATCTCTACTAAAAATACAAAAATTAGCCAGGCATGGTGAAACCCCATCTCTACTAAAAATACAAAAATTGGCTGGGCATGGTGGCAGGCACCTACAATCCCAGTTACTCAGGAGACTGAGGCAGAAGAATCCCTTGAATCCAAGAGTAGAGGTTGCAGTGAGCCCAGATCACACCACTGCACTCCACCCTGGGCAACAGAGCAAGACTCTGTTTCCAAAAAAAAAAAAAAAAAAAGGGACTGACAAATTATTTAATAAAGTCTGATAACACTATTAGCCAAGGTGGGAAGGGTGAATACTCTCATACATGCTAGTGAGACTGCTAGTTGATTTGACCCATGCAGAGAGTAGGGTGAAGGAAGAAAGTACATGGGGCTGTGGAAAGGCTTACATTTTTTAAGGGGATCTTAGAATGGCAGGGAGATGAAGCATAGATGGAATTTTCTGGTCTCAAACTCTAAAAGAAACCCTGGTTAAGCTGTTTTTATGTGTCACAGGCTGAAGCCCTGGGTCCCCAATGGAGGCTGACTGAGCCCAGGGAGGATTCTAGGGGTCCACAGACCCAGAAGGCTCTGAGTGTTAGAGGTTCATTGATTCTTGACACCTCAGTCCTGGTGGCAAACCTCAGAGCTGCGGGTAGAATGTTAGGAAATGCTATTTGAGTTCTTTTGCGATCACCCACCTCACCGTGTTTGCAGATGAACGTCACTAAGCCAGAAGTGGAGCTCAGAGTTTCTTGCTCTTTGTTGCTTTAACAGTATCTTGGCTCTACAAAGTCTTGTTTGACAGTTTTGTTGGGGAGATATTCAAGTGTGTGTGTGTGTGTGTGTGTGTGTATTTATACTTTTTTATACTGAGGTTTAACATGAATATCTTGTTTAGCCATGTTTTTCTGTTGTTGAATGAAGAAGATTTTAGAGATCCAAGATGTGTAAGAGAGGGTAATAATAGAAATTATACCTGCAAATTGCCATTCATCCAAGTGGCTGTGTTACATTTGCACATCAGTCCTCCCAGAACTTTAATAAGGACAGACAGTAGAGAATGTGCAGAAGTAATAGTCAAATAGAATACTGTGATAAAATGAACTTTTTCTGGAATGAGTTGCAGTGCTTGATATTGGAGGCTTTGGATAACCATTGGGGTTTTTTGGCAGGTTTGTAATGGAATATCTGTGTTTTAGGGAGGTAATTCTGAGCCAGCATGTGGGATGGATGCAGTGAGGGATGGACTGGCAATAGAAGACCAGCAATAGCCAGGCGGAAGACTGGGATTGGAGGCATGAATTGCAAAGGGGAAATACAAAATTAACCCAGGACTGAGAGACAAACTGTAGAGCTGATAGAGCCTTGATGACTGATTGGCTGTGGGGGATACAGGGGAAGAAAAAGATTATGAAGAAAAGCGCAGCTTTGCTAAATGGTTGGATGTCCTCCCCAGAGGCAGGGGAGACAGAAGGAGCAGCATGGCCAAGTGTTGGGGGAATGGAGGTTGGCCAGGTACTGAGTTCAGCCAGTGGCGTGTTGATTTTGAGGCACCGTCTACACACAGAATAGTCTGGGAGTTTCCCAGGACTTATTTGCACCGTGGAGTTACCCTGTTTTGCACAGTGTGTGAGCCATTTAAAAAATCTTTAAAATGGATCACAAATGAAAACGTTAACTGGACTAGGTATCAATCAAATCTCCTCAAATAGTGGATAATTTCAAAACCACGTTCTCTGGAAGGCATATTTTTCTATTTGTTACCTTTCAAACAGGGAAGGGAAATTAGAAGAGGAGGTTCAACAACCAACATTAACTTCAGAGAGTGAAAGCCAGAAGCTACAACAGTTAATTGGTAGCACATTCATATATAACTTCTCCCTACGGAAGAGAACTAAGAATTCCTTTACTACTTTCTGGTGCAGATGTTCCAAAATAATGCATGTAACAGTTCTTGTGCTTTCAGAATGGGCAGTACAGGTTGTGATGTAATGAGCCTGATTCCATAAACACATCCAAATAAACATCATTACTTTATAGTCACATCCAGTGTAAGCATTATTGATACAAGGTTGTAGTTAATTGTGAAATAAACTGTATGCCCTTTTTTCAATGTCTGTCTTTAATGTTGGTTTGCAGTAATCTTTCCTGTATCAGGATTTATTAGTTACATTGTTAATATTAATCCTGTAGATTTCCATGGTAATTAGCAGGCAATTAGAGTACAATTTCAGTTATTAGCATGTGATTATAGGATTTTCGTCTGTGTCCTAATACAAATCTATTTCTTGAGAGTTAGTGTTTAAATTGCATTCTGTTGAAAGTAGTTTTATAATAAGGTCACGCTTTTTTGAAAACTTAAGCTTTCAAAATGAAATGAAAACATTTCTTCACTTTTGATTCTCCATAGTTCTCTTTAAGGGTAAAGGAAGCCTCTCAAAAGACTCTTGATCACAGACTTTAGTTGACCTCTGTGAATGATTCAGCATGGCTGTCCTGTTAAGGTCTAGAAGCTCTTTTTAATCCGGAGTCATGCTCCACTTTCAAACAGGAATCATAATTAAAACTAAAGGACAGTTTTATTTTAACTGTTAAACAAAATAAAGAGTTTTTTTCTTTGAGTTTTTTAGAGGAAGCTGGCTTTGGATGTGCCCTATAAGCATGCTTTCTCAGTTTTTATAGCCAGTCCTGGGCTTGGCTACTGTGAGAGCTATGCAGAAAAGTGGGAGGTTGGAGATTTAAGGTGGTGTGTGGGAAGAGGTGATGTCCAATTGTTGGGAGGTCAGGTAGCCAGGTGGCTAGGTGGTCAGGTGGTAAGGTGATCAAGTGGCCAGGTAGCCAGGTGGTCAGGTGGCTAGGTGGTCAGGTAGCCAGGTGGTCAGGTAGCTAGGTGGCCAGGCAGACCGGTGGTCAGGTGGCCAGATAGCCAGGTGGTCAGGTAGCCAAGTGTCCAGGTGGCCAGGTGGCCAGGTAGTGTGAATTTGTGGCCCCAACAGGCCTGGGAGGCAAGGGCACCAGCAACTCCCAACTCTCTTCAGCAAGGCTTCCCACCATCCCATCTAGTTTAGTTCTCTGGCTCTCTGGAGGGCTGTCCTTTTCCCCAAATTATACAGATTTGCTGTCTCCCTACAGTCTGGAAAATGTAGGTCTTCCCTCCCTTAAAAATAACTCAAGTAAATAGAATTTCATTTTTTGATGTTTTTCTAGGCTGTTTCCATACTTCTGAATAGATATGAAAAATAAATTTGGTTACAAACCTAACCAAACCTCTTGAGAGCTCCCAAATTAAAAAAAACAAAATCCAAGGGCTGGTGAGAATTCAGGCTGTAGTTAGAGCTCAGTCAGAAGAGCAAGCTCCATCCTCACGTCCTCCCCAGGACCAGATGCGAGGGGGACTCTGGGGTGTGGGCCAGCAACGGCCTCACTTGCAGCTCCAGATCCTTCTCTGTTGCATCTGCCCTTGCTGTTATCACGAGTTCATGTGCAGTGTAAGACATGCTCTGTTTTCTAGAGACGTGCTAAAGCTGCAGTTACGGAAAACTCCTTTTCATCTCAACCTTGATTAGAAACATTTCTGTGATAAAAGTGCGGTAGGCTGTGAAGGTTAATTAACTTAAAACACTGTAAATGCAAGTGTTCTCTAAAGTTTAATATTTGTTTAGGCAGAAAATAATTTTCGATCATAATTGAGCCACTGTGGGTTTTCACTTACTGGATAACTGTCTCAGGATGAATCCTGGAAACTGATTCTCTTGAGGCCAGCATCTCTGGGGAAAATCCCTTCTGCTGTGTGTGTGATAGGGGTGGTCCTCGGGCTCCCTCTGGTTCCCTCCAGGGAAGGCTCAGGATCCTATCCCCAGCTCCAGCCCCTGATCCCTGCGGACTCCCTTTCAAGCTATTGCTGGGCTCTCCTCTTTCCTTCCACCCATGTTTCTTAAAAGAGGAGCCTGTGCTTCCTGCCCGACATCTTAAACTATCACTCATTTCTCAATCTAGCATAATCTGTCTTTTATTAATATTTTGAAATGACAGATTTCTTTTCACCCTTCACTATGTTTTCCTACTTATTTCCAACCTCTTATTTGACCCTTCTCTGGGGTTCTCCTTGCCTAGAATAGCCCTCCCTCACTTCTTCACCTGGAAGACATCTCACACCTTGAGACCTTTTTCCCCTAAGATTTTCCTAATCTTCCCAGGTAAAGTCAGCTGCTCCCACTGTGGGCTTTGCTTTAGATCTAAACAATAGGACTTGGCAGGGTTTCACTTGGTTCATTCATTCATTCATTTATTCATCCTACTAGACGCTGAACTCTTTGAGTGAAGAGAGGAGTTTTTTAACCTTAAATCTTTGTATGCTTAGCAGCTGGTACAGAACCTGGCAGAGAACAGATGCTTAACCAATGTTGCATAATCGATGAGCACACTGCCATGTGTGGTTTTGTGCATCTAGGTGACAGTGACAGTAAGCAGGCATGTGCCTGGCTCGCTGAGAAATCTGACTGGGGTTGGACTCTCCTCTTTCATGCTGAAAGAATCATTTTGGTAGTATTTTCTGATACTAGAAGACTATGCCTTTAGTACTTCCATTTCTTATATTTAAATATATTTTATTGTGCTATAAACATTTTGATACCAAACTTCAATACCTCTGAGACTTAATTGCTAGCCTACAAACATGATATATATATATACTCATAAACAAGGATAAATGTCTCCTTTTAAACTTAACTAGAAATTATTCCTGTTTTCCTGAAACCAACGTGGAAAATTGTTGAAAGGCAAACTTTTTTTTTTTAAAAAAGTAGCTAGATGTGTAATTAAAACTTACAACAAATGTGTCCCTCCATCATTTTTCTTCGCTGCTCCTCGGAACTCAGTTTTTCTGGTTCCAGCATATTATCGTTTAATAAGCCTTTTCTGATATTTCTCCTACTCCTGGAAATGTTAAAGCTATGAGTGGTTAACCAGAAGGAATGTTACAGAGAAGATAAAAGCAGACAATACTTGAAGAGCCCTCTGAGGGTCTGTGTTAATGACAGGGTAAAGCTGTCCTATAGAGATACTGGTTTAGATGATGAGATTTCAAAATCAAAACACACACACATACTCACACGCACAGATAACTGAAACCACTGATAGACCTATTGTGTTTAGTACCATACAATGCTATATTTCCTGTCATTTTTTATACACATTTACTAGACATTGAGTTGTTTTTCCCCTAACTGATGGGACTTTTGTTATATCCATAGTTGTAACATCATTCTTTCATCTCCAGCATGGAATTTATACTTTTGATTTCATGTTGTTTGTTTGGAACCTCGTTTTCTTTTTTCAGATGTGCATTTAAGGAAACTTCAAGCACTCTCATAGTATTATAGTTTTCAGTATTATTGGATTGGCTTAAAAATGACATACACACACACAAAAAATCCTAGAGATACAATTAGATAGTTCATAAGACTCATATGTTTCATGAGCAAAACTACAGAGCTGGTCTATTCAGCCACCCTCTAGCATTTGCTAGAAGTTTCTGCCCCTGTGGCCTTCAATAGAAACAAATGTATGTCTTTGTAACATCCACAAATGTGAAATTAGGCAAATTTAAAGTTTTTCTTCCTTGTTTACAAAACCTGAAACTTGCCAAGTTTTTTCAAAATTAAATTAAACTCTTTGAGGTTGTAGAAGCCAAAATAAGGTAAAGCTAATCTGAAGAAAACTCTTTGAACAGGCTTCAGGAATGTGGACCACCACTAGTTTCTCTGCTTTTGAAAAGACATGTGTTGAAATAATTGAGTGCTTAATAAATGAGAGTCTCGTCATTGTTCAACAATCCTGTGCTATAGGTGCCGTAGTGCCTCCATTTCACAGATAAGGCAGCCAGCTTAGTGAGGTCATGTAGTTCTCCAAAGGTTGCTGTGGACTCAAGTCCACTCACACCCACCATCTGGGGTCAGCATTACAACAGTAAACTGTAATAGCAACAGCAGTTTCCCTCCTTAGGAGAATTCAAATTCCTATTTTGACATAATATCAAAATCTCTAACAATTTCAGCATTGATGAAAAATAAGTAAAAGTACACAGGACCAGCAACGTGAGTCATTCAAGTAGCAGTTAATGCAGAAATCATTCCTGCAACAAACTAGAATAGTCCATGAGCCACTTCCCACTGGCTTAACACAGGTAAGAGGTTTACCTTCCTAAGTCACTTAACTCATTCTGTGTCTGTGACTTGGGCAGTCAGGGGTAAGTGGGAAGCTTGATAATGAACATTTATCTTACTATATTTTGAGTTGCTCAAGTAATTGGGCTTGTAGTTTAAATTTAGTGAAAGATAATCCACTTGAAGATTTGTAGTCTTTGTTCTGCACTACCAATTACCAATTAAAAGTTGGAAAAAAGTTATTTCTAGTGTTTGAATCTATTCAGTCTGCAACTCTGAAGTACAACTATAAGTGTTTGAAAATTTTTTCTCACACTGAGGGTTGTTAGACACTAGAATGAGGCTGTGGAATCTTATAGAACAGACGTTCTTGAGACGCTTGCCAATAATATAAAATGCCACCATTTCAGAAAGAGTTCAGTTTCATTTTATAAATTAGAGTTGGTGTAACCAAGTGTTATAGTTTCTGGAGATATCATCTGGGGCGGGAAAAGATTAGAGAGCTTTGTGGGAGAAGGGGCCCTGTTTGCTGGGATGATTACTGCTGATTAACCACTTTGGGCAGTAACTTCTAATCCTACATGCCTATAACTTCTTGTCCCCTCATGTACTTTCAAGAGTGTCAGTATATTAGACAGCAGCATGAAGAATAGAAAACCGGCATATGCTTGAGTAGTTCATGCAGTGTTACAAGCCTCTTACTTACCAAAGCACAGTGTGCATTTTCATTCATTCAGAAAACTGTCAGAAACTGCCAGGTACTTTTGTGTGATTTACAAATTAAATTTGTGGACAGAGATAAAATGGTTATAGTTAAATCTCCCTGAGCCACATGGACTAATGAAAGGAGCTGAATGTTAAGCCTGTCTGAGTTACTAAATCTGGAGCTATGTGCTGTGGTGCAAACATGGGCACACGTGCATGTGTATTTATGTGTGTCTACGTACAGGATATGACCTATTGTCAGTTTGAAATCAAGTTTGCTAGTCAAGACCAACATTCCTTTTTTTTTTTTTTTTTTTTTTTGAGATGGAGTTTCCCTCTGTCGCCCAGGCTGGAGTGCAGTGGCGCGATCTCAGCTCACTGCAAGCTCCGCCTCCCGGGTTTACGCCATTCTCCTGCCTCAGCCTCCCGAGTAGCTGGGACGACAGACGCCCGCCACCTCGCCCGGCTAGTTTTTTGTGTTTTTTTAGTAGAGACGGGGTTTCACCGTGTTGGCCAAGATGGTCTCCATCTCCTGACCTCGTGATCCACCCATCTCGGCCTCCCAAAGTGCTGGGATTACAGGCTTGAGCCACCGCGCCCGGCCCAAGACCAACATTCTTAAAAAATGAAATCATATAGAATAAAAAATACTAGCATACACAGAACATAGTAATGGGTTACAATGTAAAATGTTCATACTCTGTGCTTCTGGTCAGTACAACTTGAAAGCTATAACATTGTCTGTATAATTCCTTCTCCACAAACAGGAGGGTGAATCAAACCCAAGTAAAATATTAGATGTAGCCTAAAAGGAAAGTTCTAAGAAACACAAATGTTATCTGTGAGGGTATTATACTAAGCCATAGAGAGTAAATAGTAACGATATTATTAATAATTATGCCTTTAATAATATATTAATAGAGGAGTCACTCTATGCTGGTCCCATATGTTTCCATAATTTCAGCTGTAATTGCCCTGGATTTTGTGTGGAAAGGTGCTCATTTGGCTGTGTAGCAGAGAAGTCAAAGGCCTCTGGCATGTATGTAGATGAATTTCATAAGTTCTAATCCCAGCTTCGCCCCTTACAAACTGACTGTGGGGGATGGGGGAGTACTTACATGCTTACCTGTTTCCTATCCTATGACGTAGGAATAATAACAATAAAAAGCTACCAAGCAAAGCTGTCTGAGGTAATACTTGTGAAATATATATGTTTAGCACAGGGCTCTCAAAAAATGGTGGCCATTATTATTATTTGCTCATGGGCCAGTATTTCAATGATGGAAATACTTTAGTGCCTCTAAAAATCAGCTCTAGTGTCAACACACTTAAGGAAACCCAGTCAGTTCACCTCTGACTCTGTAAAGCATTATGAAGAAAATAATGAACTCATAAGTGAGTTCTTGTGAGTCATTCAGGTTTTAAGAAGCCACTGCTTTGATTTTGAAAACAGAAAAAAAAATCTCAGAATCTATTTAGACTAGGGTTCATTTATTCTGCCTGTTTCAAGTCAGAGCAAATGCTCCTGGAATGACCCTCTCCTGTTTCCTGAGTTTGAGCCGATCCTATTGGACACTGCAGACAGGGAGAAGTGGATGTTTGAGGACAGGTGGGAGGTGCAAAGTGGAGACCAGTATTGGTCCCACCTTCCACTGTAAGACTAGCAGGGCCCAGTTCTCTTAGCTATTGTCTCTATTTTGTAGAGGAGGAAATTTCAAGTTCAGAGAAGTTGAGTTAACTCACCGGAGGTCTCAGGGCTTGGTGGGAAGAAGGATGGAAAATTAAATTCAGGTCTGTGTCTCCACCACCATGTCCTTTCTCTTTATGCCTCGATTGCCACCCTGTAAATAGACTTATAAGCATCAGGACCCCAAATATATAAACTATGTCGAGCTCTCAGCTTTCGTTAAAAGCATCTTATTAGGCCGTGGTATATGTACCTTGAGTCAGCAATCGTGCCCAGAGCCATTTTCAGCATTCCAGCTTCATTATTTCACTAGTCCAGACAGAATCCGCACCTTTCAGAAGAGAAGCAATCTTTATATTAATTATGCCACTCCTTTTAATCTCCAACAATATATACAAAAATAATTAGAAGGGGTAGTTATAATTTACCCAGCGTGTGAAGCTTAATTAAGGTGGAGGAATTAACACTGCCTTTGACGGGATTTCCAGAATCACACTTGCACCTACGATCAGTCTGAAGAAAGCTCAGCCTCCAGAAGTCTGAATTTAAAAACCTATTAACAGGCCAGTGATTATATGCAAAAGATAAAAAGTAGAAAAGATAACAAAAAGATTCACCATAACAATTCAACTAGAATTGGATCCCAGAATTTCTGTGCCAAATATAACTTGCCAGAAACACAAACACAAAGCATTGCACTTTCACACATCCTCAGCAGCCCTTTGCTGAAGCACTGCAAAGTTTATCATCATTTCCCCAACACAGACACTTCTTGTTTTCTTAGAAAGGCTAACTTTGGAATTTTTCTTTCAGTCTTCACAGTGCTTGCAGTATATGGAGATACTTTCTTGTTTGTCTCCTCTCTACTGAAGCACCCCAACCTTGTCCTTGTCAAGGAATTTGCAATGATCCCAAAATGTCCAGTCTCTTTGCCTCATCAAGCTTACACTCCTTTAGTGCTTCCCAACAAACTAGTAGCCATTGTAGGACATACTGTGATCCCAATATCTGCTGACAATGTATTGTTGAATTTGCAAGACGAATATGGGCAGTGGTTAAAAGTGTGGCCTTTGGCATCAAGCAGACCCGGATTCAAATCTCAGCTTGGCTTGTTACCAGCTACATTATTTTCCACAAACAGCTTCACTTCTCTGTGGGAGGAAGATGCTGATTCCTGCTTCATAGAGTGGTTGCCAGGATTAGCAGAGGTGATAAAAGCTTCACATAGGCTTGGCACGAGCTTGTAAGTTCTCTGTGGCAGGTATTATCCTAAGAGCATTTGCATTTTAATGCCAGGAGATGACAGTGTCTTTATCCAAAGGATGGAGTGTTTTAGGATGAGCTTCCAGGCATAAGAATAAGAAGACATCCTGAAGCAGGTGGTGCTTGAATCTTACTGTGCAGGTAACTGCCTGTCCTCCCATATTGATATTTAGTCCTCCTAAGAAGGGAAATCTGAGAAGCGAAGAGGAACTCTCACATGGACTTCATTGATAGTTGACATAGGACCTTAATGACAGATATAGCACTTTTTTTGTTTGTTTTTTTTTGAGACAGAGTCTTGCTCTGTCACCAGGCTGGAGTACAATGGCACAATCTAGGCTCACTGCAGCCTCTGTCTCCCGGGTTCAAGCAATTCTCCTGCCTCAGCCTCCTGAGTAACTGGGATTACAGGTGCGCACCACCGCACCTGGCTAATTTTTGTATTTTCAGCAGAGACAGGGTTTCACCACGTTGGTCAGGCTGGTCTCAAACTCCTGACCTCGTAATCCGCCCGCCTTGGCCTCCCAAGTTGCTGGGATTACAGGCGCGAGCCACCATGCCTGGCCAAATATAGCACTTTCTAATACTGTGTGGAATGAACCAAATGCACCAAAATAATCCAATAATGAAATTGCTCCTTTTAATTATTTTGGTATTTCCATTTTCCATAGAACAGTATTAAGTGTGGTCCCCAGACCAGCCACATCAGCTCTACCTGAGAGCTTGCTAGAAATGCAAATTCTTGGCCACATTCTAGACCTATGGAATTGGAATCTCTGAGAGTGGACAGAGAATCTGCATTTTACCAAAGCCCTCCAGGTAATTCAGGTGCCCTGCAACATTTGAGAAACACCGTTATAGAATATCCACTCAAGCCTGTCAGCCATGGGAATTTGGAAACACTTGTTCTGCTTTGGGAGGATCCTAGCAGGTCCCTAGAGAATTTCCGTGTGTTCCCATACACTTCACTCTGAGATTCCAAGGACACACACAGCCTTAGAGAGGACCCTAAACATTGTGGCTGTATCACTGGCAGCATATGACATTAACAATGAGATCAAGTTCACTCTTATTTTATTAGAAAGACTCCCATTTTTTTCTCCCCATGGTTTTATTCTTTTTGTTGTTGTTGTTGTTGAGATGGAGTCTCTGTTGCCCAAGCTGGAGTGCAATTGGCGTGACCTCAGCTCACTGCAACCTGCGCCTCCCGGGTTCCAGTGATTCTCCTGCCTCAGCCTTTAGAGTAGCTGGGATTACAGGCACCCATCACCACGCCTGGCTAATTTTTGTATTTTAGTAGAGATGGGGTTTCACCATGTTGGCCAGGCTGGTCTTGAACTCCTGACCTCAGGTGATCTGCCTGTCTCAGCCTCCCAAAGTGTTAGGATTATAGGAGTGAGCCACCACGCCCAGCCAGCATAATTTTCTAAAACCTGTTTCAATCAATAATAATATTGTTGCATCTTGCCTGTTTTGGAAAATATTAAGTCATTTTCCTGTTTTTTCACTTATCCTCGCGAGGTAGATGTTAGTATTGTGTTTACAAACTAGTATTTAAAATCTGTAGTTTTTATGTTGCCTTGTCACTTTCTTTAGGGTAAAAAAAAAGTCCATTTGAAATTCAATATGTTCACGATGATGTGTTTTATAATTCGTTTAAAGAGGGATGATTATTTTTTAGCTATGGTAACTATCATTGCAAAAAGAAGCCATTCACTCAGGTCACATGAGTTCTAATCACAGGAAGGAATCCCAGATGTAGGAGGTTGAGAGGGACCCTCGAAAATGATATGTCCTCGTACTAACTCCCAGAACCTGAAAATATGACCTTATTTGGGAAAAAGATGTTTGCAGATTGTGATTAAGGATTTCAAGATGAGATCACTCTGGATTAAGGTGGGCCCTACATCCAATGACAAATCCTTAGAAGAGAAGGGGGAACAGTTCGGGCACGGTGGCTCACACCTGTAATCCCAGTACTTTGGGAGACTGAGGCAGGTGGATCACCTGAGGTCAGGAGTTCAAGACCAGCCTGGCCAACATGGTGAAACCTCATCTCTACTAAAAATGTCAAAAAAAATTAGCCAGGCATGGTGGCAGGTGCCTGTAATCCCAGCTGCTGGGGAGGCTGAAGCAGAAGAATCACTTGAACCCAGGAGGCAGAGACTGCAATGAGCCATTGCATTCCAGCCTGGGCAATAAAAGCAAGAGTCAAAATAAATAAATAAATAAAATAAAGAGAGAGAGAGAGAGAGAGAATGGGGAACAGATGCAGAGACACAGATGAGAAGGCCATGTGAAGACAGAAGCAGAGATTGGAGTGACACACTGCTGGCATGGCACAGCTTGATTTCAAACTCCTGGCCTCTGGAACTGTGAGCAGAAATATTCCTGTTGTTCAAAGCCACCACGTTTATGGTAATTAGTGATGACAGCTCAAGGAAACCGGCACAGCAGCTCATGACTATGCCTTTTCCTGACTGTAGCTGTCAATATTGACAACATTTGGGTTTGAGAAACTTTCTTGAGAAAATAAGTTGAGGAAGGCTCAGCACCAGGTCACTGAGTTTCCATTCCTACCGTGGGCCATAAACTCTTAAGCATACAACACTCACCAAAGGACATTCACCCAGCTTTCAGAAACCGGAGGCACAACTATTAGCATTTTATTTGTCAGACAACTATGCATGTGGAGGAAGTCACATCGGTTTGCATCAGCTGTTTAGTCTCTTGGAAGACTTTGACGGTCATGAAGTGGGAGCAAAGCTATTGTACCACCTGTAGAGACTGAACACAAAGGGTAGAGATGAGCAGACATTTCTTGTATGGTATAAGGCTGGAGAGGAGTACATGACATTAGTCTCTTAGTTATCTTTCTTGTTTAGAATGCCTAAGGATCCGTCCATTTGTTCACTGAACAAACTTATGGAGCACATCCTATAAGTATGATATTAAGCACTGAGAAAGCAGCCGTATTTAAGATAAGTTCCTTGCCCTCATATAACATATACAATTAATGAGAAATGCTGGTGATAAATAGTAAACTAATAAATAAAATACTTGTACATGCCATGAAGGACATATACAAGGTAATGGAACCACCCAATAAAAAGTAGTCTTACTATCCTTTTGCTTTGGGCATAAAAAACAGATTAAGGATAATCGTCTTGTTCATTTATTTATCTATGTACTTTTTTATATTCTGTCTCTGAGACTGAAAGAGCCAAAAGATCAGGGACCTAGTTTTGTTTCTTGCTGTTTCTCAAGCATGATGACACTGCCTGGCACATAGAGGGCTCATAGTAAATATTTCCTCAATACATTTGTTGATTAAGTGAAGGTGATAGAAACTGACAGGGACCTTGAACAAGATTAGAGTATTTTATTTGTATCTATATCGCATTTGTTTTTGAAATTCTTTCCTTATTTGAGCTAATACGCTTTTTATGGAAGACATTTTTTATGTGGAGACGCTATGGGAAATAAAACCTTATAATGTTGTAACTCGAGAGCTAGGATACATGTTTGACCAAATTTTCTTGGTTTGTCTTTATTTCTAGATACAACATTTGCTTTCTTTTTTATAATTCACCTAAAAGCTGCTTATTTTTAAATGTGTATTTAAAACTTCAAAGTTGCGAGACTGTCTTTTAGAATAATTAGCTATAAAGAATCAAGGACTTCAGTTGATCTGAATTCAATGGTCTTCTTTTCTTTTCAAAATTTTAAGAGTTTGGCTGGCCTGCTGGAAGCACAGGTTTATATTTAAAATCATCCCAAGTATAGTCGTATAACCTTGTTCTAAATTTGAAAGATATAAAATTGTTTTTCTTTGCTTTTTGTTTTCTCTTTTAGCTTTAACTATTTATTTCAAAATCGGTAAGAAAACTGAATACCCTAAGGAAAAAATGCACAGAGGACAGAACAGGAAGTGTTGCAATAAATAAATACATTTTTAAAACAAAGAGAAGGGCCGCGTGCCATGGCTCACGCCTGTAATCCCAGCACTTTGGGAGGCCGAGGCGGGTGGATCACGAGGTCAGGAGATCGAGGTCATCCTGGCTAACACGGTGAAACCCCGTCTCTACTAAAAATACAAAAAAGTAGCCAGGCGTGGTGGCAGGTGCCTGTACTCCCAGCCACTCGGGAGGCTGAGGCAGGAGAATCGCTTGAACCCGGGAGGCAGCTCTTGCAGTGAGCCGAGATCGCACCACTGCATTCCAGCCTGGGTGACAGAGTGAGACTCTGTCTCAAAAATAAATAAATAAAAATAAATAAATAAATAAAACAGAGAAAAAAATAAAGACAGAGAGTCAAAAACAAAATGAAAGATGGTTCAACCTCTTTTGCAATCAATAAATTACAAATTAAATTAATGAGTCACCATGTTTTGCATATCAATTTGGAAAGAAATATTTTGAGGAAACAACAACACGTGTGCTGTTGCTGTGAACATCAACTGTTTCAGCTTTTGCAGGAACACTTCGACAACATGAATTAAAAGCCTCACTTTTTTTTCCTTTGACCTGCTATTTTCACTTCTAAGAATATATATTAATGAAATACAATTAAGCATATATGCATTTTTAGCTGTAAAGATAATTAAATAAAACATTACTTGAAATAGAAAAGTATTGGACATCATCTGGCCGAGACAAGCAAAATAAAGTCATGGCACATAATTCAATTTAGTGGTATTTGGCCATTAAAAGTAATTTTACACCAGTTTATTGACATGGGAAGATACTGATGATGTGTTAGGCAAAAATAAGTACATTAAGAAATAACTGTTATAGTATTGTATAATATATTTACATATTTTTGAGAAAGGGAAGCAGAGAGAAAGATAGGAAGGATAAAGTGTACCACAGATCTGTTTATAGTTGGTTATTTGTGGACGAGAAGATTGTGGTTGCTTTTAAATATTTTTCTTATTTGTTCATGATCTCTGACTCTCCTGTGGTGGCCACACATGCTTTTATGTTGAAGTGTGTGCTTTATTTAAAATGTAAACATGTAGTTTGGCTTTAAAATTTCCATGGGGGAAACCACAGAAGCACAGCAAAGGACATTAGTAAGCAGTCTCCGTAAGGAGACACCTGGTTGGCTATCCTGTGTGAGAAGAGATACTTGAACTTAAAAGCGGTAGAAGAAGTGTGAATATATTGTCAGTGGAATGCTGCCTTGTGCTCATCAGATTGGCAATAAAGTAGGGAGAAAGAGGGAAATAGAGTTCTGGTGGGAGGCTGCACTGGCTCATCCATCCTGGAGACTGAGTCTGGAGGGCTGTCCTGAAGAGCACATTTAGGAGCTTTTTATGTGATCAGCCATCAGTTCAGCTCCCAGGAATATGAATTTTTATCACAGAGTTGTCTGTACCAGAGAGCAGAGACAACTGAAGGGTCCATCTCTGGGATGGGGGATAAGTAAACTGTGATCGACAGTCCCTGCAGCCACAGTTAGAAACAGGCATGCAACTAGCAGTAAGGTTAGATCTGAAAAGGTCTATAGTGTGGATTGCCAGATAAAATACAGGGTGCCAGTTAAATTTGAATTTCTTATAAATAATGAATACATTTTGAAGATAAGTATATCCCAAATATTTGCCCAATCTGGCAACTTTAGTCATAGAACAACAGAATTTATGATAATTAAAGCTATGTACACAGGCAAATCAAACCAATATATTCCACAAGAATATATATTAACACATTTATAGCTATTGCATTGGTGGGAAGGATAATAGGAAGAAAAAGAAATATATAGTAACCAAATAAAGTCGTAAAATAAGAGAGGGCCTTGAATAGACCAATGTTGACAGTGAACTAAGTATGATTAACTCAACTCTCCATAGCTAAGTCCAAAAAGAATTTTTTTTGAGATGGAGTCTCACTCTGTCACCCAGGCTGGAGTGCAGTGGCACGATCTTGGCTCACTGCAACCCCCGCCTTCCAGGCACGAGAATCAAGCGATTCTTGTGCCTCAGCCTCCTAAGTAGCTAGGATTACAGGCATGTGCCACCATGCCCGGCTAATTTTTGTATTTTTAGTAGAGACAGGGTTTCACCATGTTAGCCAGGCTGGTCTCAAACTCCTGACCTCAGGTGATCCTCCCACCTCGGCCTCCCAAAGTTCTGGGATTACAGATGTGAGCCACCACACCCGGCCCCAAAAAGAAATTTTAAAAAAACTTTACTGTGGTCTCCTGAAATTTTTTTTTTTTTTTTTTTTTTTTTTTAAACTAAAGTCCTGATGACACTGCCTGGCTGATGAACAGAATATTCTGTTCTACCAAAAATTCTGTGTGGAGTACCCTGGTACTTCTAGCAAAATTAAGTGGCAGAAAAGTGAGCAGGAGGGAGAGTGGGTAGGTGACATGGGGCTTGGGAGAAAAGAGAAAACCTTAATAATTTTATAAAACTAGTAAAACATGAAATTAATGAACAAATTAGCTAAGAACATTGGTTTGCTTAGTTTTACTCTTTTAATAGAGGAACATGCTTACATTCTTACAGAGTAAGTATTAGTAAAAGAACATAAGTGAGCACCAATCCTTAACTGTTAGCATGGAGATAGCTAGAAAAATAAGCAAAGTTTAAATTTACCCATTGGAAAATGATGGTTCAGTACATGTCACTGAGTCACTCTTACTGCTTTAAAAGCTTCTTTTTTTTAAATGTTACAGCCGATTACAAGGAGAGCTTTAATACGATTGGAAACATCGAAGAGATTGCATATAATGCTGTTTCCTTTACCTGGGACGTGAATGAAGAGGCGAAGGTGAGTGACAAAATAGCATTGATTCATTGTTCATACCTCCTAATAACGTGCCCATCCTCTGCAGTTTATTCTTTTTTAAAAGCCTGTATCGGTAGCCTCCTATTGAAAAGAAAATGAACCTTTCATCTTTTGCCTTTGTGGAGGGTAAGGGAGAAAAGGGAGCGTGCTCCTCTGTGGCTTCCTGTAGAATGTAATGAGCCAAGTTGCATGTCCCACCCAAATCCTTCAGGCCCCAGGCTTCATTTTAGCACTTGGAGCTGGGAAGATGAGGCCAGGAAACCTTTTCTCTCTGCAGTGCAGATTTCCCCAACGGCCTCTCCGTACAGCCTCCTCCAGACACAGGGAGGAGCTCAGAGCTGATGTGTTCGTAGGTAAGCTTCTGGGCAGACCGCTGACCCCACAGCCCTTCCAGGCTTAAGCTGGTTGAAGGATGGAATACAGGAAGCAGGCTGCAGGTCCCTGAGCTCTACTGACAGAGGTGTGGCCACCAGTGCGACCTTCAGCCACTTGTTTAATGTTGGCTGCTTAACTAACCTTTTTCTGTTTTTCGTGGTGCCCACATGGTTTAAGAAGTACAAAGGCAAAATCTGTGGTGATGTGAGCCCTGAGAAGAGACGTCCACTATTGCACCAGTTTGGATAAAAGAAGGCTTTTATCCAAATGGCCACGAGTCTCTTTGATTTTATGAAAACCCCAAACCGTTCTGCTATGCCCAACCTCCTTTCTGTGTTCCTTCGCTTCTGATCCTTGATTCTTATTTTGCACTCATGGGAAGGTGCCAGATGAAACCTAAGCTTGTTTTTTGGTTTAGTTCTGGACCATCTAGGAGGGTGTTAGAAGAGTTTGTCTTCAAGCAAATGAAAAGGTCAATGTACACTGCTCTGGTCAATGCTTTATTGTCTGAGAGCAGGGGGAAGGCTGGGTGAGAAAGGAAATGGGTTGGGAGTTTGCAGGCACGGCTACAGAAGAAGAATTGCCCAGTGTCTCATTTCATTCAAGTATAAAACAATGTAGAATAGGCCTGAGAAAGGCAGCCTAAATGGGCAAATGGTGATCGAGTGCCCGTACAGCCTGGAGAAGTTTCTGTGGCTCAGTCTCAGTGCCTCCCAGAAAGGAAGCAGACCTTGCCGTGGGGTGCGAGATTGGTCCCACACAGAACTGTAGGCAAATGTGTCTCTAAGGTCCACTCCTCCTTCATTTAAAGTTTCCTGCCCAAGCCATGTGCTTTTGGCACTTTGTTAATCTCCTCGGCTACCCGAGGCCCATTCTCCCTGCCCCTCCCCTCTCCTGAGAACACTGTGCTCCTGTGCTCAGGGCTATCTGTACCTTTCCCACATTCCTGCCTAGTGCCTCCTTATTCCAGCCAATGCTTGCCCTTTCTCATGGTTCCCTCTTCTCTCAGAGGCTAGACTGCCGGACCTGATCAGTAAGAGGCAGTCTGTGTAATGGCACAGGACTAGGATGGCCACTGAGCCATCCTGAGCAAGTTATCTGACCTCTCTGGGCCTCGGTTCTGACATGCAGACAAACACACAGATTTCCAAATGTCTCTGCTATAGCCAGCATCATGCTGAGGGCATAAAGCATGATGGATGATCCAGTGCTCTGGGGAGGGAGGCCTGGGAAACAGTAACTGAGCAACAGTGTGACCAGGGAGAGGCAGGGCCTATGTCAGAGTCCCTGGAAAGAAAATGGGGTCATGTAGCTGGAAGTGTCTTATCAGTGTTAAAGGACCAGGCCTGGTGGCTGATGCCTGTAATCCCAGCGCTTTGGGAGGCCAATGTGGGAGGATCCTTGAGGCCAGAAGTTCAAGAGTAACCTGGGTAAAGTAGGGAGACCCCATGTCTACAAAATAAAAAATAAAAATTAGCTGGGCAGGGTGGCATGCACCTGAAGTCCTAGCTACTCAGGAGGCAGAGGTGGGAGGATTGCTCAAGCCCAGGCAGCAAAGGCTGCAATGAACCATGATCATGCTGCTGTACTCTAGCCTCAGTAACAGAGCAAGACCCTGTCTTAAACACACATACCACCACCACCACCACCACCAACAACAACAACAACAAAACAAATGTTAAGGCAAGCTATAACTATGAGCTGTAATCATTACCATAATTTTCATTATCACGCAATCTGTGATAATGAGTGCTAGTGGGTGAATGTTTTAACTGTTCTGCTTCAATAGGAACCTTTTATAGAAATGCCTAACCTAGAAGGGACAGTTTAATGATGGAAGCTTCAGGCTCTGTAGTAAACCAATGAGATAGTTAATGTGGAGTTGAGTTGAGCTTCCAGCCCAGTTCATTCCGACCACTCATTCACCATAAGCAGGAGCTTACTTTCCTTGTCTAAATGTGTGTGCCTGTGCATGTGGGTGTACATGTCAGTATGCATGTGTATGAACCATGTTGCTCAGAGCAGACAAGTTTAAGCTCACATATGCTTTGAAAAAAGACAGTGGAGGATATTTTATATTGCATTGTTTTATGTTGCAAAATTTGTTTAGCTTCATTAATAATATTTTAAGTGACTATTACTTGGTGGCAGCAATTGTTTGAGGTTTGGGTTAATCAATAAGTAATGAAAAAAGTTCCAAATATTTTTCTCCAGACTAGTGAAGGGCTTTTAATGTTTTATTTTACTTTAAGTTCCTGGATACAAGTGCAGAACATGTAGGTTTGTTGCATAGATATACGTGTACCATGATGGTTTGCTGGCCCTATCAACCCATCATCTAGGTTTTCAACAAAGCAAGAGGTAAAAGCCCTGCATGCATTAGGTATTTGTCCTAAGGCTCTCCCTCCCCTAGACCCCCACCCCTCCACAGGCCCTGGTGATGTGATGTTCCGCCTCCGTGTCCATGTGTTCTTATTGTTCATCTCCCACTTATGAGTGAGAACATGAGGTGTTTGGTTTCCTGCTCCTGTGTTAGTTACTGAAGAGCTTTTAAAGAGAAACCATAAAAGTTAAATCTACTTCATTAGAAAGGCTGAGAGGATTTTTTAAATCTGCGGAGCCTAAGGAATTTCTCTAAAATATCATTGATTTTATAACAAGCGGACTACAAAAGGCAAAATTGCATGATTGTTGAAAAAAAGGTTTTCAACAAAGCAAGAAGTAAAAGGCATCCCTCTCACAGTGGAAGTGTCTGTGATCTTCGTGTTGTGGACCTATCTGTCACGAGTAGTTGCATTTGCTTTCAACTTCCCATTAGTAACGTCTGCACAGAAATCTTTCCCAGGCTTCAGGGCAGCAGGCCCTTTCAGTATCACATGATATTTTAGTTTGTATGGCCAGAGGACACAAACTTGTGGCCTGCAGCCTTTAGATGGTCCACAGAATGCATATATGTATGTGTGTGTCATGCATTTTTGTACTTCTATTTAAAATTTTAACTTTTTTTGGCCCACATTAAATAATCAGAAGATTATTATTTTTAAAAATCCAGGTTTTTAAGCCTCTTGCATAATTAAAGATTCTGGCAACCATTAAGCCCTAGTGTTTGCAAGGTGATGAGTGACTCTAATAACGTACTGGGCTCTTTATGGCTTTCTCTAGCATTCTCCATTCTGGAATTTTCCCTGCCTAGCCCTGGTGAACATTTGAGTTTTCATGCCCAACTATGCCCCCCAGGCAACTGATATGCAGTTTAGCTCTTCACTGCCTTTCAGCATTTAGGAGGGTAGTGACACAATGCAGGTTGAAGCCATAGGTAGGTTCAGTCTTTCTGCCCGGAGCTCAGAGGAACGGGGCAAGCAAGGCCACCAGCATTCCCTGGCTCCCTAGCTCCTTTGGCCTGGTCCTCATAGTGCTGCAGCTGCAGCAGGCCAGGCACTGATTTGTGTCCCCACTGCTGAAGGGGGAATCTGTGACATTCTTCTGAATGCTCACAACAGTGGTAAATCTTGGTCTTTCAAGGTGTTAAAAAAAAAAAACAAAACACCAGAAACCACCTCGATCCAAATGTGAATACATATCAACAAGCTGGATAATACCACCTGAGGATTAAGGATGAGGTTTTTTTGGCACCAAGTTTTATATATCATCTTTGGAGCCGGCCATATCAGAGGAGACCTTCTAAATATGCTTTAAAGCCTTGGCAGCATCATTGGAGAAACCTGTATGTCTTCCCAAGATGATTATGTTAAAGGATAGTTTTTATTTGGATATTTAGGTTTTGATCCATTTATTTAAAAAACAAAAACCAAAAACCAATCCAGTATTTGGTATTCTTGCCACAGATCTATAATCAAGACCTGATGATAAGGCTTATGGATTTTTCCAAGGCATACATTTTCTTTCATTGCTGACTTACATTTTATTTCTACCTCTCATTTAGCATGAACAGAAAAAAAGGAAAGACACGAAACTCTAATCATTAAATTAAATTAAATTATAGGAAAACGTTTTCCCAGGGAAGGTGTTAAAGCTATTAGTTAAAACAAGGTTTGGGGATTAATTCCAGATTTGCAGTGTCCGTTGCAGGTGGATTCTCGCAAGACTATTGCAGAGTTCTTCAACCCAGAATCCGTTTTGCTGGTTGTGACACAGAGTCTTTGCAGCAGAAATAGTCTCCAACAGGATCGGCTTTTGTCCTCAGGGTCTCTGCAGTCTGGAAGCCTGTGTAATGTGAACAGGTGTCCGTGGGCTGCTGATATCTAGGTGGACAAGGTTCTGAGTGTCCACACTGTCACTGCTTGGAAATTGATGGCGGTCAGGGCCCAGTGTGTGGCAGCAGAAAGCACTGAAAAGGGGTTCAAACAACCAGATTCTAGCCCTGGCACCCAAGTAACTGGCTTTTTACTTCCCCCGTTTTTTTTTGGCAAAAAAAAAAAAAAAAAAAAACAAAAAAAAAAAAAAGCCATAAAACAATGGGAAGTGTGTGTGTGTGCACATGTGTGTGTGTAGATTAAGATCCCATCCATATCATCCCAATGGGAGGACTTCTGTGTCATATTCTTTCACATGACTCCCATTTACAAGAATTTTTAAATTTTCATTCTCTCCTTACACAAACACTGGCACCTAAGAAGTAGATTTGTTGGTCACTAATCCCTAAGATGAGGAATTCCCACGCCAGATCCTAGTGAGTTATTAAAGGGCTGTGAGCTCAGATTCCTGGCACCGAGCACTGCCTTTTCCAAGTGATGACATCACCCCCAGAGCAGAGTGCAGCAAACCCTAATTACAGACTTCCTTTTCTCCTAGATTTCTAAGGAGTCTTGAAACTGGGCCCCTTATTTTTGTCCAGGGCTGTTTTCTCTGTTCACAATGATTTTAAGATTAAACCAATCTTGGTGCGCTACAAAGACCTCCCTCATGTGACCACAGAGAAGAATTACTTGAGCATTAAAGAGGCTTAGTGGTTTAGTGGTTTGCACTTTCAGGAACATGTTTCCTTTTCGGATTTTTTCACTGGAACACTGTAACAATTCCTCCACGTCTCTATGCTTCACCCTTCCTTGGTTTATAATACTAAGATTTAAAAAAGCTTTCTTTCCATGAATATTTTTTAAATTGCTCTGCCTCCAAACCTTTTAGAATGACCTTAGTTCAGGATTCAGTGAAAATGTTTACTACCATTGTGTCTGGAATTGATGGGTTCTTGGTCTCGCTGACTTCAAGAATGAAGCCGTGGACTCTCACGGTGAGTGTTACAGTTCTTAAAGATGGTGTGTTTGAAATTTGTTCCTTCAGGTGTTCAGATGTGTCCAGAGTTTCTTCCTTTTGGTGGGTTAGTGGTCTCGCTGGCTTCAGGAGTGAAGCTACAGACCTCCACCATGTTACAGCTCTTAAAAGCAGCATGTCTGGAGTTGTTCATGCCTCTCGGTGGCTTCCTGGTCTCACTGGCTTCAGGCGTGAAGCTGCAGACCTTCCCAGTGAGCGTTATAGCTCATAAAGGCGGTGCAGACCCAAAGAGTGAGCAGCTGCAAGATTTATTGCCAAGAGCAAAAGAACAAAGGTGCCACAGTCGGAAGAGAACCCCAACAAGTTACCAGCCCTAGCTTGGGCAGCCTGCTTTTATTTCCTTATCTGACCCCACCCACGTCATGCCAATTGGTCCATTTTACAGAGAACTGATAGGCCCACTTTACAGAGAGCTGATTGGTCCGTTTTGACAGGGTGCTGATTGGTACGTTTACAAACCTTGAGCTAGACACAGAGTGCTGATTGGGGCATTTGCAATCCTTTAGCTAGACACAAAAGTTCTGCAAGTCCCCACTAGATTAGCTAGGCAAAGAGCAGTGATTGGTGTGTTTACAAACCTTGAGCTAGACACAGGGTACTGATGGGTGCCTTTACAAACCTTGAGCTAGACACAAAGTGCTGATTGGTGCATTTACAAACCTTTAGCTAGACATAAAAGTTCTCCAAGTCCCCACCTGACTCAGGAGCCCAGCTGGCTTAGCCTAGTGGATGCTGCAGGGGGGCTGCAGCCTGAGCTGCCCTCCAGTCCCCTGCCCCTCACGCCCACACTCCTCAGCTCTTGGGCGGTCGATGTGATCCAGCGGTTGATGGGATCGCGCGGTTGATGGGATCCGGTGGTCGATGGGATCGGGCGCCGTGGAGCATGGGGTGGCGCCCATCGGGGAGGCGGCTGAGGCCCAGCGAGAATTCCAGCGCGGTGCGGCAGTGCTGGAGGACCCCGCGCGGCTCCTCAAGCGAAGCCAGAGTGGACACTGAGGCCGAGGAGGTGCCAAGATGGAGCGAGGGCTGCTAGCACGTTGTCACCTCTCACCATCACACTAAATAATCATGCTGACAAATAAATCTACTACTAGCCGTCTCCGATCTTTATGATTTTTAGAAAAGTCTATTATAATTCAATAATATAAAATTCTGATCTCCCAGGGTTATTCTTTGCTGCCTTCTAGGCCAGTGCCTCCGTTTTCAGAAGCAGAGTGATTACTTTCCTGAGCGATGTGTATCCCGCTCCCGCTCCCGCTGTGTGTTGAGTTGCAGGAGAGGACTTAGGGGTATTGGTTTGTCTAGCCTTCTGCTTTGTTAGAGCATCAGCGAATGTTCTTCCTGCATTTTGGGATTGGGGAGGGCCTTCCAGACAGGAAGTTGTTGCAGTTTTGGAAAGGGCCAAGGACAAAGTAAGGCATCTGCTTTTATCTCTGTTAATAAATTTTCCTAATGAGATTGGAGGTGGGCAGGGCTGAAACCCAATGGAGGTGGGAAAGGGAGCAAAGAGCCTAAGAGACATCATGGATAATCTTCTTGGGCCTCTTAGATTCTGATTCCACTAAATATTACCTCTCAACATATCAGGCCCTGCAAGATTGGGCAAATGGAAAAAGTGAATTTAGAACTCAGGGCCCTATGAGTCCAGAGCCCATGCTGTTGACTATCCTGATAGAGAGAAATTTGATTTTTGTTTTAAGCCAAAGCAAGCTATGATTTTTCTTCTTCAAGCAATCTATAAGGGACAAACTGTGTGCATCCAGAAAGAAAGAAAATGAGTGGCTAACCCCATTTCCTTGAGCAAAGCAGTTCAATCAGGCCACCCTGCTTTCGCCACGTGTCCTGTCCTCATGCCACACTTTCTCCTTCCCCACAAAAATGGGCCTGCTGGTCCAGCACTTCCAGCATATAGGGCTCTCCTTATCCACGTCTTCTGTTACCCTGGTACATCACCTGTCCATATCATACATATTGACCGGAACTGATGTGGGAGTGAAAATTCCTTTCACTCTTCAACGGAGCATTGGCATGCTGATTAGCCTAACACTAGTGAGATCCTCTGCAAAGATCAGTGCACGTTTTCAATTACAGTGCTGAGACATATCAGTGTTTTCTTCTCCGTGCCTTTACACATTTATTCTTCATTTCCCCCAACTCTCTCCAGCTCCTTTCCCTGGTATCCTGAATTCCATTTTTATTCATTTACACGATCTCTGTACACCTTTCTCTAGTATATTTCTTCTGTTATGAATAGTGGAGGCAATTCCTTGCTCTTTTTTTTTTTTTTTTTTTTTTTTTTTTTTGCAAAACCATGCAGGAAGCACAGCACTAAAAAATTTCCAAAACAAGAATGAGGGTTATGATCAGAGAAGATAAAGCTTGCAGGAGGCATGCAGTGACCCTCCACTCTACATGTGCAACTTAAGAAATCCAACAAACAAATCCTCACATGTACCAGGGTGGTAATTGGAAGTGACTACTTACGCATAAGCCAATATTCCTTTTAAAGAGAGATTCCTCTAATCTTGGGTCTCTTTGGAATGCTTCAGATGCATTGGATTTACAAAAGAGGTGTGCCTGTAGTTTTTGAAACTGTGGGAAAATGCAAGGTGAGGAGACATATTGATATTTCCTCTGGGCCCTATTTGCATTAATAGTTTTGCCCCATTGCCTTCCTGTTGGATTTTGCTTTAATACTAACAAGTACATATCATCTAAGAACTGAGAGCCTGTCTCAGGGAGGTAAACAGGGATGTGCTAAGATGAGCTGGCTGGTGAGAGGAAACTAAAAGTGCAAGTTGAAAGTAAAATGTTCTCATCTGTATTTGTAAATCAATTTTTAAGGGAGAAAATGAAGTTGATTTAAATGTCCCAGTGCTGCCTGACAGCTGCCCTGGACTTACAAGTGCATCTGATGTGGCCTGGGTCATGTTGATGACAGTGAACTAACTGGCTTCATGTCGTGAGATGTGACTAGAGCCATCATATAGGCTGACTTACTATCTCCATAGAAAACCTAACTCTCTTCCTCCTCTCACTTCCTCTGCTCACCTTCTCTCTCAGTGTTGTCTTTTCAAGGTGAGCAAGCCAAGCCTAGCTTTCTGCTCCAGCAGCTGCTATTAGAGAGGAAAAACAGCTCTGTGTACTCATTATCTCAATTTCAGTAGCTTGAAAGATAAGATGGTGAGAACCGCAGGGCTTTGGCCATAGCTTATGAAAAAGGAATAAATTGGAGAAAACACAGGTGTTCTAACTTCTTGTATACTGCAAATTATTCAGTCTCTTTGGGTGAAAAATACGGTTATACTAATTGAAAGTCCGGCTTGTGTTCAGTACCATATCATGGCAAATCCATTAAGTTGTCTCAAATGTGTTATTTTCTCCTTTCCCTCCCTCTGTCTCTCTTCCTTTTGGTCTAAACTGCTTAATCAGTTTTTATTGAGCCTCCATTGTGTGCCAAGCCAGCTCTTTTGAAAGTTAAAGTTTTGGTAGTCTTAACGAATCATGCTTTCCAAAGGGCTGTTCCTAAATGGACAGCGTTCTTGTTCTGCTGAACTCCATTGCTGGATACCAAAGGAGAAGGGAAGATGTGTAAATACTGTTTTTCAGGATGAAAATGGAAACCAAAGGACTGTCTGAAGGAGACTACACTCCTGAGTGCCCTGTGGGTTCATGACCTTGCTTATTCCCCAGCCTGCACCCCTCAGCAGCCCAGTGCTTTTGACTGAGGAGTTCTTTTTCGGCTTACAAGACAGTCTAGGATGATATGGGGTTGGTAGATGTTAATGATCAAGAAAAAGTTATACACCAATTTTTTGCCTAAATTAATGTTTTGCCTGATTTTAAATAGGCAATCTTGTGGAAAATTACAGAATATTACAAAACATATCCCTTGGTCTCAAGAGTAAAAATACGGTTGGGGGACACTCCTAGGAGGGGTCTTGAAAGATTGAATTGCACACTGCAAAGCAGGGCAAATGGCATTTTTATGTGTTTGCTGAGGTGTGGTGTGGGTAAAGGAAGCCTTACAAGAGAAAAGTAAACATTTGCTGGAGTCTTTGGTACTGAACTTAAACAAAGCCATTCCTTTGTTCCAGTTTTATAAGGTAATGGATGTTAGGAAAAGCTATAAAGCTGGAGTTAATTCATATATAAAAGGAATAATCTTTGGAAGGCATCTCATCAAAGGTATCAATGGCTAGATCTTTGTTAGGATGGTTTCTGGACTGAGTTTTGCTTAGGACTCTGTAATTAACATGTACGAACTATTGTATTGTGCAGAGAATTAGACTGCATACTTAGATTTCATAAAATGATTGTGTGTGCATGTGTACACAATGACTAATATTTGTTCAGTGATTACCCTATACCAGGCACTCTGCCAGGCACTCCATATATATTATGCAATATTCATATTTTTAAGTGAATAACAATTTCCATTTAACTAATGAGGAATTTGAAGCCCAGAAAAGTTAACTAGCTTACCTGAGGTTGCACAGCTAGTGCATGGTAGAGCTGGAATTCTAACCTTGGGCTGTCTGGTTCTGAAGCATGTGCTTTTTCCATGGCACCTTTTTGTTTTGGAAAGACCTAGTAGTAATATCTCCTTTCACCTCTGACAAGTGAATAATCATTCCTGTGAAGCAGCACACTCACTGCACATCAGGCACTGGGCCAGGCGGTGGAGGTCCTGAACACAAGCCAGGCCGCATCCCTGCACTTAGAGAATGTTTGGACTAGGCTAGGAACTGAGATGCAGATGTAAATAATTGAAATACAAGGTAGGTAAATGACAGTGACTCTACGGGAGATAAAGTGCTAGAAGAAAAGGTCTGAAGAGAGAGGCAGCTCCATTATTCATTTTTTTACATTTTATGTTTTAAAATTTCAAGTGATAAATGGAAAGAGTAATACATTTGATACCACTTACCCTTCACCTAGATTGACTCATTGTTAATATTTTGCCAGATTTGCTTTATCTCTTCTCTCTCACTGTCTTTCACACACACACACACACACACACCCCTACACCTTAGTTCTAAGTACTTCAGCATGTAGAGAGGTCCTCTTTCTGTGGGATCGGGAAGATACAAGGAAGGATGTGGCATGTAGGGTGTGTCTTCCGGATCAGGTGGACTTAGACATAAGGAAGCTGGAAGAAGAGTGTGCGGTGGGGAACAAGGGAGTGTCCAAAGGTGCAGAACCTGGAAAGCACAAGGAGAGAGGGCACTGCACCACTCAGGAGAGTGTGACACTCAGGAGACAAGTTAGTGTTAGTTGTAAAGAGGTGATGATAGAAGTCATGAGAAAGGATGAGATTGCTGTGGAGAGAATTGGAGGGTGGGCAAAACAGGGTGAAGGATGGGACTTTAGAAAATGTAGAGGGAGAGGAGCTGGAGAAGGAAGGGGTGGTGAGTAAGAGCGGAGAAGAAAGGGGAAGGAAGGAAGGAGAAGGAGGACAAAGAGGACAAGAGAGGGCCACCAAAGTCCAATGGTTTAGGCAGTGATTGTTCAAACTGTGATCCTCAATAAGCAGCATCAGTGTTGACTTGGGAGATTGTTAGAAACACAAATATTTGTATCTCCCAACCCAGGCCCACTGAATTAGAAACTCTGGGGATGAGGCCCTGTAACCTGTGCTTCAGCCAGGCCTCCTGGCGATTCTGATGCATACTAAATTAGGAAACTCCTGTTATAAAGATGCTGCTGAGAAGGCTGCCCTTGCTTTGAAGAAAGCAGTTTCAGGAGTAAATTTATACATGCACCTGTGAACAAAAGCCACGTAGAAAGAAGTTCATTGCAGCATTGTTTATGACAGGAAAACACTGGAAACAATCTAATGTTGAAGAAATTGTCATTCCACATTTCGTGCTTTTTTAAAGAGAGAGAGAAAGCGATCTTCAGACTTTATTGTTAAGTGAAAAAAGCAAGATGCAGACCTGTGTGCGTTTTATGCTACCACTTGTGTAAAATAGGAAATGATGTGTATTTACATTTGCATAACATGTTTCTAGAAAGATACTCAAGAAATTGTTGATTGGCTGGGGAACAAGGAAGGGAGGTAATTTTCACAGTTTACCCTTTTGTGCCTTTTGGATTTTGTACCATATTCAGATATTACCAACTCAAAACAAGTTTTAAGTATTAAACATGAACAGAAAAAGCTTCACGTAATAAATGCTGAAAAAGTCAAGTGAATGAATCTTTCCGCCTGTACTGAAGTTCTTCTGCCTGGGAGCTCATTATTTCACCAAGCAGCCCAATCTCTCATTACGCAGTGTCAAAAGTCTCCCTCACCCCGATGTCCTGCTTCGCAAGATCTGCTCATGACAGAGCCGAGCGGGAGAAACTGTTGTGTTTGAAGAGCAGTAAAGGTTTCTGCCTGAGTGACTTCCCCGTGTTCTCCCCAGCAATACCTGGGATTCAACCCCTCCCAAAGTGCTGTGGGGAGAGAGATTTAATGTTTTTAAATCAATGTTTCTTAATTAAATGTTTGTTCCATTAATGCAAATCAGAACTCATCTACCTTTGGATCATTTGAAGTTAGCTTCACAAAATCCCCAGGGAGAGAATCCGGCTGGAAGGTAGCAATAGAGGGAGGAAGTAGTAATCCTACAGGAAGGAGGGCTTGAACTGGGGGACCCTGGGAATGCTAAGGAGGCCACCCAGGCCACCCAGGCCACTAAGGAGCATTCAGAGAGGTAAAATGGAGAGGACTTTGTTGACTCTGCCGTGTGGGTGAGAGCTTGGAGTTCAAGAACAGGACCAGCTGAGAGACGAGGTGTCTGAAAGGAGAGAGATAATGTTGATGATAGTAAAATTCTTTCGATTTTCATTACACTCTACAGTTTAAAAGTATTATTTCATTTAAGTGTCACAGTACCAAGGCAGGGATTGTTATGCCTATTTGAAAGAAGAAAGTGAGGCCCAGAAAGGTCAGACAATGAGTCCGAGGCTGTAGTGCTGGGCTTTGCACCAGGCACACTGTTTTGAGCCTCTTGGAGGATATTTTTTTCTGGCTTTGCTTTACTTTCATTATAATCAAACCTAGGTTTGGCTTCTCACCACTTGAAAGCCAGACTCAAGAGACAAGGGTTGGTGGAAGGAAAAGCAGGTTTATTCAGAAAGGAACATAACCGAGAAGATGGTGAGCTAATGTTCTAAGGTACCATCATAGGTCAGTACAAACTTTAGGCTCTTTCAATAGTAAGGGCAGGAGGACAAGAAGGGGGTTGAGATCAAGAGGTAACCAGTAACTGCAGACATCTGGACAGCAGTGAGTGTCCGAGGAGGCTGGGAACTTCCTTGTCCTTGATCAGGTCACAATGCTCCTAAAAATATTTCACAAAACATAGTTAGTTGTTTACATACTTCCCCTTTCATCCCAGGATTAGTTATAAAAGCTACATGACTGCTGTTTTCACATATTACGTCAGTGCTCTGAAATCATCCTTGCCTATGTGTAGGAATGGGTAAAGACCCCTTAAACAAAAATGGAGTTAGTTATGTTAGTTCTTTTGCTGTCTCACTGTTATGTCTTCTCACCCTCCAGCTTCAGAGAAAGCTCTTTCTTCCTCTCATAAAACTTCACTTGTGAGTTGATCTCCTTTATCCCCTGCTTCTGAGGCTCTTGACTCCCACAGCCACTCCTCTCTGCAGCCTCTTACATACCTCATCTCTTTTCGTATGGACGCCTCCTTCATCTCAGAAGTGCACCTCTGCTGGGCCAGCTGCCCACTGCCAGTGCTCCCATCCCTCCCTTAGCTGAGGTGCTTCTTCTCCATCTCTTTGACCTGTCTCACTTGCCCAGCAATCACCTTCCTCTCCTCCCTTCCATTGGTCTGGCCTCTGGAAGTAGCATGGATGCTCTCCACTACTGAACACAATGACCTTTTCTCAGTCCTCATGCCCCGTCCTCTCTGTATCTTGGATGTTGGAGGCTGTGGCCACAGCTCTATCTGCCTTGGCCTCAGAGATGCACACTTGGCCTCATTCAGTGCTTATTACTGGATCACAGTGATAAAAACAGATTGATTTGCCTCTTTCCTCACCACTCCCCGCCTTTCAGGTTCTTTCTTCACTTTCCAGATATAAACCTTCCTTTTCCATTAGGGTGATCTCTACATTTTTTCGGAGCCAGCATGAGCTTTTTTTCCCTTCCATCTCTCTTTCTCCTGTCTCAAGACTCCTACAGGAAATCTTCCCTGGCTGCCTTGTTGAGCTCTCTTCTTCTTCTTTTTTTTTGAGATAAAGTCTCGCTCTGTCACCTAGGCTGGAGTGCAATGGTGGGATCTCAGCTCACTAAAACCTCTGCCTCCCAGGTTCAAGCAATTCTCCTGCCTCAGCCTCCCCAGTAGCTGGGATTACAGGCATGTACCACCATGCCCGGCTTATTTTTGTATTTTTAGTAGATATGTCATTTCACCATGTTGGCCAGGCTAGTCTTGAACTGCTGACCTCAGGTGATCCACCTGCCTTGGCCTTCCAAAGTGCTGGGATTGTAGGCGTGAGCCACCACACCTGGCCTTCTCTCTTCTTAAAGCAAACAGAGTCTGGAGTGTTCAATTTAATATCTAATTACGTACCTTCCACAACAGTGAATACTGTTGGACCCCCACCTTTCCCTTGAGGGCAGGGCCCTGCCATAGATAGACTTCTGTATTTCCCATGGCCTCTGTATATAGCATCTTCATAGTGTGGATGGATGGATAGATAGATAGATAGATAGATAGATAGATAGATAGATAGATATTGATGAAGATATTCATGCTTAATATATAGTTGATGCTCAATTTATGATTGTTGATACATAACATCTGGTCAGAGCAGCTAACTTCACTATACTAAATTGACTTCAGCTACTCATATTAATCTCTGCTCTTAGGAGGTATTGCTTATGAAAGCAAGAACATAGATATAGTTGTATTTAGAAAAATAATTTATCTTCTCTTAAGTTGTTGGACAAATATTTGTTGACTGTCTACCATGGGCCTAGTACTGGGAATACAGTGAGCTTGAAGCAGACAAGTACCCTCCTCTTAAGGACTTGTCAGCATCATGCAGCAAGCAGATAATTAAACACTAAGCAAATAAATAATAAGATAAATTCAAGTAATTGTATGTGCTATGAAGAAAGGAGAAAAGAGAAATTTGACACACTCTGCCACTGGTCATGGGCCAAGCGGTTGAGAGGAGGAGGAAGAAGAGGTAAAAGGCAGCTCTCCATGGAATGGTCAAGGCAGATATTTCTGCAGAGTACCTTGGAATGAATCTGAATGAGAAGAAGGAGCTGGCAGTGTGATGATCTGCAGGGACAGCACAGAAGGCAGAGCACACAGCAGGCAGCAAAGCCTCTGAAAGGAGAACAAACAAAAAATTGAGCACTGAAAGAATACGGGAAACTATGGTAGAGTGTGTGAGTCCACCAAGTGTGCATCTGTGTGTATACATACATACCTGCAGAATTGAGAGGAGAAAATAAATATTTTATCAGGAAGAAAGGAAGAAATGAAATAAACATTCTTAAAAAGTACTTCCTAAAAGTGCTATATCATTGTACATTTTATGAAATCTAGGCATTTCTTATATCCTCAACAAAATAGCAAGCTCCCTGAGGCAGGTAGTCTGTTTTGCATCCTGTATTCCCATCTCTCAGCACGATGCCAAGCACAGAAAGAAGACATTAAATCACTATTTGATGAATACATGTATAAAAAAAGATGGTTGCCCAAAGCTGAGATTTCACATTTTAATATTGTCTACTTTTAGTCTATCTTCTGTCTCAATTTGGCATTGCATCTGCACACAAATACAATCCTATCAAAATGGAAGAAAAAAGGTAAAATGTGAGAAAGCTGTCTGTAGAAATTCTAAAATCAAGAAAGGAACAGAGTGAAGAATCTGGCAAAACACATTTATATAGTTATATATTGTTTGTGAAAGAAAAATGTGTTCTCATGTGAAAATGATTATTTCTTAATATATACTTTGTACCTGTGATTTAGAGGCTTATCCTGTGCAATTTCTTGGAAAAGAATTTTTTTTTCAACCTCAATTATCAGGATATAAGTAGCGTTCTTAGTCTTTAAAGAGAAACATCTTAAAAGTGCAAAATACAATTGTTTAAAGAGGAAAATAAATACATTGTATCAAATCACAGATATTACAATTTTTTGAATCCCAAATTGCTTTCTGAATCAAAGGTAGGCCCATTTATTTTAATGGAAAGCTCTCAGAAAAAGGTTTAGGAGTCAATAATCAAGTTAATGTAGCAATTCTAAAGCTCATTGATTTGTGTTTATTTTAATAAATCTTACTGCATGCATAATGTACACCTGAGGAGTATTATAATTTCAGTAAAGTCACTTGCCTTGGGTAGAAAACACAAAATGGGAATTATAATTCATATGTAACAAATGATTTTGTAAAAACAATGCCAAATATCATGAGACTGCTTCTATTTCTGGGAAAGATCTTGGTACGTTTAGAAACAATCCTTCTATCTTAATCAACCCTTGAACTGATGACAAAATTAAAATTGTATCTATTATCTGCCTGAATACATCTGATCTGATGGATTCTTTCTTAAAATATAAATTACGTGCTATTAGCATTATAGGAAAACAAGTAAGTGAGGTTTTAAAAATATTATATGAGCATTCATAACTTTCTTAACGCTTGGGAGACAGATAGATTGTTTATGGCATTTATACATCTTTTACATAATCAAGGCTTCCACCGAAGTGAAAAATAACTTTCTGTGCATGACATTTGGATGAACATTTGGTAGAGGAAATTATACCTTTTCCTTAAGCCCCTCTAATACATATTTACAAACAAGTGCTTTGTAGATATACTTCCAAGTAATTTGCTTTCACATTTCTCTGCTGTGCTTGGAGCTGAGATATGGTTGGGTTTGCAAGATGAAACAAATGAATGCTTATCAGTCTCCAAGCTAAGGCTTTAATGTCCTTCCATGACTTCCCAAACTCCTCCCCACCCCCAGTTTCAGTTAAAGTTCAACCATTTGGGTTTTGAGTGCAGCACAGCGAGACTATGATTGATACCATCAGGTACTGAAACTGTGCTTTGCCAGTGGGTCAGGCAGCTAGGCAAGAGGAAAACAATGCCAAACCTATTATAAAATCCCTCCCTTATAGGTTCACCGGGAGCTGACAACACAATGTAGCAGAAAAGGCAGATTCTTGTGTTGTTTACTTTTAATGGAATTAGAGAGCCCATTAGAGCTTCTACTAAGGACCTCTCTCTATTGAGAGAACCCAGCCTAAGTGTCTCCCGGTGAAGACTGATGTGTGGTAGCTCATTTGACCTTTAAAGACCATCTCTACTGGGTGATTGGTTTTTATAACTCCTCCAGGGAAAATTTGGTCTATGTATTATAGTATATTGCCAGTAAGCAGTTATTTCAGTGGATCTAGTGGGTCTGTCCCACTTAAATGGCCCTTGTAAATATTCACACTCCATCACGTCGGCTCTTAGTTGAGACTTGAGCTGATAAGACCACATTTAATATTGCTTCCTGCCTGTCTGAGTGTATGTCCACTGTGAGTGACACGTGGTTAAATCAGTGAGCCAACCATGAATCTTAATAGCTTAGGAAATATTCATCAGAACACTTTTCTCCTCTGGCTCCTGTAGTTCTAGGCAGGCTTTATGAGGAGTGGAAAATAACCAGTCTGTGTTAAGACTCCTGTGATTATGGCCACCAGCAGGAAGATCTCTATGAAGGACGTGGCCAAAATGATGAACAACTGCATACCTCACCAGAGTGATCATTTGCTTTGCTGACATACAACTGCGTTTATACAGTTTGGCCAAGATGTTTTTCAGGTGTTCTCTGTAAAGTGTACTTTTTCATAACCTAAAGGTTAGTGTTTGATGAAGCTGTTATCTTTAGAGCATCATCATACGTTCTCTCTCCATCATCCCTGACTTCTGTGGTTGCAGGAACCATAACCAATGCATCTATGCTAGCGCCTAGCACAGCCTCAGGAACTTGGTAGGTACTTCAAAAATATTTGTTGCATAAATGACTGTTAAATAAAAATTCTCTGCCATTAGGGCTTCTCCAGGGACAGTAATAGTATTTTCTGTCTGTGTGGCTGTAGTGGGCAAAATACTTATACTATGGAAAATCAGTAGGAGAATCAGACATAGCTTGTTTTTTCTTTCTTTCTTTTCTTTCTTTCTTTCTTTCTTTCTTTCTTTCTTTCTTTCTTTCTTTCTTTCTTTCTTTCTTTCTTTTCTTTCTTTCTTTCTTTCTTTCTTTCTTTCTTTTCTCTTTCTCTCTTTCTCTCTCTCTTTCCCTCCCTCCCTTCCTTCCTTCCTTCCTTCCTTCCTTCCCTCCCTCCGCCTCTCTCTTTTCTTTCTTTCTTTCTTTCTCTCTTTGTCTCCTTCCTTCCTTCCTTCCTTCCTTCTTTCCTGTCTCTCTCTCTCCCTCCCTTCCTCCTTCCCTCCCTCCCTCTCTTTTCTTTCTTTCTTTCTCTCCTTCCTTCCTGTCTCTCTCTCTCCCTCCCTTCCTCCCTCCCTCCCCCCCCTCTCTCCCTCTCTTCATCCCTCTCTCCCTCTCTCCCTTCCTTCCTTCCTTCCTTCCTTCCTTCCTTCCTTCCTTCCTT